>NC_079905.1:19692772-19792772 GCF_024868665.1 Triplophysa rosa | reverse complement strand
GTTCATCCCAGTTCATCCCAGTGGATTACGAGGTCGTCCAGGTAGGCCGCCGCATACTCTTGATGGGGCCGTAGAAGGATGTCCATCATGCGTTGGAAAGTGGCAGGTGCCCCGTGGAGTCCGAAGGGCAGTACCCGGTACTGCCAGTGTCCGGAGGGGGTGCTGAAGGCAGTTTTCTCCCTTGAGTCGGGGGAGAGGGGCACCTGCCAGTACCCCTTCGTGAGATCCAGTGTAGAGATGAAGCGAGCTGACCCTAACCTGTCGAGGAGTTCGTCAACCCGGGGCATGGGGTACCCGTCGAAACTGGAAACCTCGTTTAGTCGGCGAAAATCATTACAAAAGAGGAGAGTGCCATCTGGTTTTGGAACCATGACGATGGGGCTGGACCAGGGGCTACATGATGCTTCAATTACCTGGAGGTCTCTCATCCGTGTAACTTCTTCCTCGATTGCCAGACGAAGAGCCTCGGGGACCCGGTAAGGCCGCTGTCGGACGACTACGCCAGGAGGCATCCGGATCTCATGCTGGACTATCCTGGTCTGCCCGGGCCGTTCGCAGAACACATCTGAGAATTGACTGACCAGGGCACCCAGCTCGGTCTTCTGGAAGGGGGAGAGCTGCTCTCCCATATGAACCACAGGGGACTCTGAGGCTGCGAAGGCTGCCATGTGTTCCGGCAGGGCCACCCACTTCTTCAGGAGATTTATATGGTAGAGCTGCTCTTCCTTCCGTCTTCCCGGCTGGCGAACCCGGTAATTGACCGGCCCTACCTTCTCGACGACCGTACAGGGACCCTTCCAGGAGGCCAGAAACTATGATGTAGGCGAGGGCGTTAAAATGAATACTCGGTCTCCCGGTTGTAGCTCCCTGGGCTGTGCGGGCCGGTCATATAGCCGTCTCTAGGAGCGCTAGGACTCCACAAGGTGTTCCCTAACGAGGGGCATCACACGGTCAATGCGCTCTCTCATTTGTTGGACGTGCTCTACTACGCTTCGGTGAGGGGCGGGTTGGTGTTCCCAAGCCTCGCGGGCCACGTACAGTAAACCCCTAGGTTGTCTACCAAACAAGAGTTCAAAAGGTGTGAAGCCGGTGGAGGCCTGGGGGACCTCTCGTACTCCAAAGAGTACATAGGGGAGCATGAGGTCCCAGTCGCGCCCATCCTCTGCCACCACACGCCGTAACATCCTCTTCAAAGTTTGATTGAATCGCTCAAAGAGGCCATCGGTCTGGGGGTGGTAGACGGAGGTTCGGAGCTGTTTGACTTTAAGGAGGTGGCAGAGGTCGGCCATCAGCCGGGACATGAACGGGGTCCCCTGATCAGTCAAAATTTCAGCAGGAATCCCCACCCGGGTGAAGAGAATGAACAACTCCTGGGCGATGGCCTTGGCTGTGGCCTTTCTTAACGGGATGGCTTCTGGATATCGAGTAGCATAGTCCACGATTACTAATATGTGTTCATGGCCACGGGCAGACTTTGGCAGAGGCCCTACCAGGTCCATCCCGCTGTTCACGTCCAAAGGAACCCCCTTCCGTCACGCGCTGAAAAAGATCAGAGAGTATATTAGGGGTTTGAGGAATGCGCTCACCTTCTCGTTCGGTCCCGCTAGCCATCAGGACGGGCCGTTGTCGCTGCACTCGCCGGCGCCTGCTGTCTCTCGACCTCTGGGTGTCACGTCAAGTTGTCCGTGCCAACAGCTGATCAAACCCTGGCCAATCTCTCCCCAGCAGCATGGGAACGGGCAGATCCTCAATCACGCCAAAGTCGAGGGGCCAAAAACAAGGTTTTGCCAAAATCATCACTCAAAAAGCTGGAACCTCGCGGGTATCCCCGTGGACACAGGTTATTGGTAGGGAGAGTTTTCCTCTTGGCCGGGGTCGGAGTATCCGGGGGTGTACCAGTGTTACGGAGCTCCCTGAGTCAAGTGTTGCCACTATGTCGTGGCCATCGAGTGTGACCACTCGTTCTGGGGCTTCCGAGGGAAGATGGCGGTGTATGATGCAGCCCCCAAGCCAGGTGCGTGTAGAGGGGGTGGCGGGTTCTGTCGGCATCGGTTCATCCTGGGGAAAAACCAGCTGGGGTCTGTTGTTTGGTATTGAGGTACCCTCCTGCTGTCGCCAACCACGGTTTGCCCTCCTGGGTGGAGGCAGGACTCTCTCTCCCATCTCTCGGGCGAACGTTGCTTCCGCGAGCTCGATGGCCTCCACTAGCTCCCGGATCGAGGTGGGGTCCAGCATGCCTACGGGAGTCCTGAGCAGGCGAGGCAGCGCGCGTAACAGGCGGTCTATGACGACGGCCTCCGCGACCTGGGCCCCGGAGGGATCGCCCGTCAGCAACCAGAGATGCGCCAATCGGGTTAGTTGGGCGGCCTGCACTCGAGCCGCCTGCTGCTCGTCGAAAACCCAAGCATGGAACTGCTGGGCGGCTCCAACTGGCGATAACCCCACTCGGGCGAGGATTTCTCTCTTCAAAGAGTCGTAGTCCTCATTCTGGGGGGCCTGGAGAGCAAAGTAGGCTCATTGGGCCTCGCCGGTCAGGAACGGAGCCAGCAGCCGTGCCCACTCGCGCTTATCCCAGGCTTCACGGAGGGTGGTAACTTCGAAAGTGTGGAGGTAAGCGTCGATGTCGTCAAGCTCACCCAATTTGGTAAGATGCAGGTGCGCTGTAGAGCGAGCTTCCGGGAGAGGTGTTCTGGTCGCGGGAAGTTCCCGTAACATGTCCAGCGAGTGTTCCACCCACTTCTGCCGTTTGGCGAGCTGTTCGGTGAAGCCCTGTTGCCGAGTAGAGAGTTCCGTGAGGCGGCGTATAATTTCCTCCATCCTGGCCTTCGTCCGAAACGAGAGAGAGAGAGAGAAATATCTGTAGAGAAAGTGACAGGGTTTTTATTCATCCGTAGTCTTTGTACTCGTTCAATGCGCCCGCATTCTCCACCAACTGTGGCGGGCAGAGTAACGAGACAGTCCGGAGAATGTTAAACAGTGTCCCCGAAGGGTAATTTTATTCACACAGGCACCGTTTTAGAAGCAGACAGTGAGTAGGTTTTTGTGGGGAATTAGCTCCGTCCACGGTGTGGGGTGAATCCTCTTCGCCCCGTGTTCCGGAACTGGTGAGAAAGTCGGCCGTGTCGTTGTGAAGGAGCCTGCCGATCATCACTCGCTCTCTGGGGTGAGGAAAGAAACAAAGTGTTAGCGATTTGTTCAGGTGGAGAGCAACCACCACTTCTCCTTTCATCTTCTGGCTTATATGTGGTAAGTTTGATGGAAGTCAGCTGTTGAATGATCGGCAGGCGGGTGTGTGTGATTTGGCGGTTTCCATGGAGACGCTGATTGCGCACCTGTGTGCTCGCCACAGGAGCCTAAAGCATCCTCCCCCGACGGCTGGGGTGGGCGGCCAGTGTTGTGGCATGAGGGACACAACGTCTCGTTCCCTCCATCAGGGAACCGAGGTTACATCCGTAACCAAGACGTTCCCTTTCTGTCGGTCTCTCGACGTTGTGTCGAACCGACAGATTGGGGTTCCTATGGAAAACGCCACAGCACTGAGCCGCGTCACAATCTCTGCGGAGCGACGTTGACTGGCCTGGGCGAGTCAGACGAACACGCTAGCGCGAAATTATGACCTTCCAGTGGAGAGGAAGGGGGACCCAGAGCTTTCCACAAAAAGTTGGGAAGCCCCCTAACGCCGGCCGTCACGGGCGGAGGCCTGATTCTCTAAATGGCGAGAAGCCGCCCGGCACCGTACGGGCCACTGGGTAAGCATCATTCCCCCCGGGGGGAAAAACGCTGCAGAGGCCACTACCTACCGTAGGGAGGAATTAGTGGAGACACCACATGGTCTCACCATCAGGGGAGAACTCATGGGAGGAATGTGCGGACTGCAGGAGTTAACCGCAAGGTGGGAGTCCACCTGGGGAGGTCATGGGTTGCCAAGGTGGGAACCATTCATGAGGATACATCAGACGGAACAGCCCACGGAGGGGGGGTTACCACGTCTGGAGCACTAGGTCCGGTTAGAGCTATGTGGGAGATAACTCAACTGTTCCCCGGCCTAAGGGGGCAGGGCTGCTCTGCCCAGCCTGTCCCCTGGAAGGGTGCTTAGTGATGGATGGAATGCCTGTTCTTTACCCGAGGGGAAAGAAGTGAGGCGGGATCGCCACTGCTCCCCCCGGAGGGGGAAGGGCTTCCGCAGGCGTACGCCCTACCGGCTGCCGGTCCCACACCTTGCCAGGATGCGGGCTGACACCGGTTCCGCGCGTAGGTATTAGAACCTCACGGAGTTGTTGGGCATAGCCCAACCCGCAGCTCTGCAGATGTCTGCCAGAGAGGCGCCCTGAGCCAGTGCCCATGAGGGGTGTGCCTCACTCCCAACGGGCAGGGGCGAAATGAGATCGGTATGCCCTAACGAGGGCATCCACGATCCAGTGCGCCAGCCTCTGTTTGGAGACAGCCCTCCCTTCTGCTGACCTCCGAAACAGACAAAGAGCTGCTCAGAGCTTCTGGGCTCTGCGTGCGGTCCAAGTAGAGGCGCCGTGCGCGTACTGGACACAACACGGATAGGTTGGGTCTTCCTCCCCGGTGGGGAGCGCCTGCAGGTTCACCACCTGGTCTCTCGGGAGAGTGGTGGGAACCTTGGGCACGTAGCCGGGGCGGGGTCTCAAGATAACGTGAGAATCCCGGCCCCGAGTTCTAGGCAATCTGTGGACACGGAGGGTGCTTGTAGATCCCCTACCCTCTTGGAGGTGAGCGCCATGCGGAAAGCCGTCTTTATCAAGACTGAGAAAGAGCGGCAACCCCGAGAGGCTCGAAGGGGGCGGGGCCTCTTGAGGCCCGCCACCTAGGTCGCAAGAGGGTACGGAGCGCGGAAAGGTGGTCACCCTCTCGCGCCCCTTAGGAACCTAATGACCAGGCCGTGCTGTCCCAGAGGCTACCCAGCACTTGGGTCATGATGAGCGGCCGTAGCGGCTACATACATTCCCAGTGTGGAGGGGGAGAGGTTACTCCCCCGCTCTCTTGAGGACGGGACAGCTCGTACCCGACCGAGCAACTCCGCGGGTCTTCTCGGTGAGAAGAGCACCAGGACGAGAAGAGGCGCCACCTATGGGCGTATAGCCGCCCAGTGGCCGAAGCCCTAGCCTGAGTGACGTCCCAACCGGACTGGGGGTGGGTCACTCAGGATCTCCTCGTCCCGTCCAGACATGGAGACCAGGTTTTGCCTGGGATGCCGTAACGTGCCCCTTCCCCTGGGGAAGCTGTTCGCCAGGGGGAGCGGCCAGGGGGGAGTTGTTGTCAGAGCCTCAGCTCCGAGAACCAAGTCCTGGTTAGGCCAAAGGGGCGTAACTAGTACCACTTGATGCTCCTCTTCCCTGGCCTTGCACAGGCCCTGTGCAATGAGGCTCACTGGGGGGAAGCGTACTTCCGCTTGTCCCGCGGCCAGCTGTGCGCAAGGGCATCCGTGCCGAGGGTCCTCGGACAGGGAGTACCCAAGCGGACAATGGGAGGAGTTCGGGGAGGCAACAGGACCACCTGTGCCTGGCCAAACTGCCCCCAAATGAGCCGGCTGCGCGGGGAGGGAGTCGCCACTCTCCGCAAGGCGTCAACTGACGAGAGAGCGCATCGGCTGTCTGGTTCAGGACGCCTGGGATGTGTGTGGCTCGCAGGGAGCTGATCACCTGCTGACTCCAGAGGAGGAGGCGTCGGGCGAGTCATGTTAGCTGCTGTGAGTGAAGAATACGCCACAGCAGCTGTGCTGTCCGACCGGACCAGCACGTGCTTCCCTGCACAAGAGGAAGTTCCTCAATGCAAGTAGCACAACCCACAACTCTAGGCAGTTGAATGCCAACGCAGGCGGGGGCCCGTCCACCGCCCCGACACTGCTTGCCCGTTGCACACGGCACCCCTTAGGGTGTGTCGGCAGAAAAGCGTGTGACCAACGCCTGCTGCCGGTGTGCCACGCTCTCCAAGGAACTTGACTCTGCCGCCAGTGTTGGAGCGGTCGTATATGCATCGACCCGAGGGGGGGCCACCCCCGCCGAGGATGCCATGAATCCCAGGAGCCTCCTGTTACAGGGGGACCGCTGACTGTCTGATCTCAGGCAGTTCAACACTGACCGGGCACGCTAGTCCTCGCGCCCCCCCCTGGGGGTGAGCGGGGCCGCTCGTGAGGACAGAGTCGAGTTCCATACCGAGAAAGAGGATGCTCTGCACCGGGGAGAGCTTGCTCTTATCTCAGTTGACCTGTGGCCCCACCGATCTAGGTGCCGGAGCACCAGGTCCCTGTGTGTACACCACAGATCTCGAGAGTGTGCCCAAACTTGAGCCAGTCGTCGAGATAGTTAGTACCCGTACACCTCCTTCCCAACGGGGAAGGAGGGCGGCTTCCACGACCTTCGTAAAGACTCGTGGAGACAGGGACAGACCGAAGGGGAGGACCCTGTACTGATATGCCCGTCCCTCGAACGCGAACCGTCGGAACGGCCGAAGTCGAGGGAGGATCGAGACATGAAAGTACGCGTCCTTCAGGTCGATTGCCATGAACCAGTCCTGACGCCTGACGGACGCCAGGATGCGCTTCTGCGTGACCATCCTGAAAGGCAGCTTGTGTAGGTGCCTGTTCTGAACATGCAGATCCAAGATAGGGCGCAACCCCCCGCCTTTCTTGGGGACAATGAAGTACGGGCTGTAGAACCCGCTGAACATCTCTGCCGGTGGGACGGGCTCGATCGAAGGGGGGGGCATCGCTGCCTCTGACTGAGGTAAAAAGGACGCCCCGGAACTTGGGCGGACGTGTAGCGAACTGAATCGCTTAGCTGAGACGGATCGTCTTCCTCAGCCAGCCTGACAGTCTGGGAAGCTGAGACCAGGCTCCCAGAAACTGTGACAGGGGGACTAGAGGTTTGATCTGCTTCATCGCCCCCGCGGAGGGTGGTTCGATGGCTAGCAGTACGGATTCCTTGCCGGGGGAGGACCCCCGGGGAGGAGATCGGCTCTGCTGTTTTTCCTGCCTGGCGATTGTCCGGCTCGACGCACTGTCTGTCTGAGAGTGCTGAAGGCTGGTGTTTATACTCCCGTGACGCAACGTCGAGTTGCCGTCCACCGTCGACCAGAGGGTGGGAATGGCTGTGAAAACCCAGAGAGAGAGTAAACTCTTTTTGTGAGGAAGTGGGCGCTGGCCCCCCAGGGGGGACCAGCTGATGGTAGGACGGGGCAGGAACCGTCCCTATCCGACCCAGCGATGTGGTGGCTGGAATCGGGCCCGGTGGTAGTCTCAATCTCCCTGGGGTCTCTCCGCTTCTGCTTCCGCGACGGCTGCTGACGGGGAGGCGGTTTCCTCTTTGACGTCCTTTTCCGGGAGGCAACCTGAGAAGGGGGCACTGGAGCCGGAACCGGAGTCGAAAAGGCCCGGGGCTGCCGGGAAGCAGACGCCGCTCGGGATCTCGAAGGCCTGACGGCATCAAGTCACGGCGGGGCAGAATGTGCCTGATAGCCTCCGTCTGCTTCTTCACTGTCGAGAACTGCTCCGAGAAATCCTCAACGGTGTCACCAAACAGCCCTCCCTGCGAGATGGGGGCGTCGAGAAAGCGAACCTTCTCGGCGTCTCGCATCTGCGCAAGGTTGAGCCAGAGGTGCCTCTCTTGGACCACCATGGTGGATATCGCCCGACCCAAGGTCCGTGCCGTCACCTTAGTCGCCCGTAGAGCGAGATCGATGGCGGTACGGAGTTCCTGCATTACCGTTGGGTCGGTCTTGCCCTCGTGGAGCTCCTTCAATGCCTTGGCCTGATGGACCTGCAGGGTGGCCATGGCGTGGAGGGAGGAGGCGGCCTGACCCGCAGCCGTGTAAGCCTTCGACACCAGCGATGCCGAAAACTTACACGCTTTGGATGGGAGTCTAGGCCGAGCCCTCCAGGTGGCCGCTGTCTGCGGGCACAGGTGCACCGCGACAGCATGCTCCACCTGGAGGATCTCGACATAGCCCCTGGCCGCCCCACCATCGAGGGAAGTAAGGGCAACTGAGCCTTTCTGATTGGAACGAGCCGTGAGGGGCGCGTTCCAAGTCTTACTCAGCTCCTCATGCACCTCCGGGAAGAACGGGACCGGCGCTGGGCGCGGCTTGGAGCCGCGCTCAGACCCCAGGTACCACGTATCCAACCGCGAGTGCTGGGGTAAAGGCGGTGCTGTGCACTGCAGCCCAATGCTCGCGGCGGCCCGGAAGAGCATGGTTGACATCTCAACGTCCGCTTCTTCCTGGGCTCGACCCCCCGGGGGAGGGAGCTCCGAGGAATCGTCGGGGTCGGATGCCAAGAGGTCGCCCTCCGATGCTACGATCGACATCTCATCTTCGTCACGCACTTCCGAGTACGTGGCGGAGGAACAAGAGGGGTAGGACCGTCTTTTAGGAATGGTCAGACGAGCGGAGACGGGGCGTGAGCGGTCCGTGAGCCTGTGGCTGGCGGTCTAACGTTCACGGTGATCCCCATATCACCCCGGTGTTAACCGAAACGGGCAGCAGGCCGTAGTCACTGCCGTCATGGATCGGGTAACAGACGAGGTGGTGGCTTTACCCATAAGAATACCCCACCCGTGACCGCAACGTCTGGATAGGCATGCTTCCCGCAGTGCGGGCAAGATGTATCCACGAAGGCTGCCTCAGCTGCCGAAGACCCAAACACCTGAGACAGACATCGTGTCCATCCCCTTCCTCAATGAGCGCGTCGCACCAAGAGAACAGCGGGACATGCCACGCTGGAGAAATTTGCTCTTTTAGAAAAAAAGGAAATATTGCTCAGACACTCCTGGAACTGCCGAGACGCCCAGGGGAAGTCGCTGCAGGAAGGGACCGTCCGCTGCATCGCACAGTCATAGATTCCAGCAGGATACCAGCAAAGATCTGGAAGACCAGCGAAGATCTGGAAGATCGTAGAGAAGCTCATCAGATGCGTAGGCTCTGAAGAACAAAAGGTGAATGAATGAGCACGCCGGCTTCCCTCTTATACCCGGACATCCGGGGAGGAGCCCGGCATGCAAATTTCATTCGCCAATTTTCATTGGCCTTTTCTAAATACTCAGAAGATGATAGGTTCTCAAGACAAACCCCATTCTGTCGGTTCGACACAACGTCGAGAGACCGACAGAAAGGGAACTACAATAAAAAAATTATATTCATCCCGCCGAAATGGCTAGTGGAAGTGGCTGTCTTACCGACCAAAGCTGAAATCTACCTGCATTTGGCAGGTGTTAATGTCAGGCCCTGGTAATAGTCAATTTTAATTTCAGTTACAAAATCACCTAACATTTTAATATGCAATGTTTGATGAAAATTAAAGTAACAATAATAAAAAGAACTTTTCAAGTTTGTTTAGTGAATTTCATGTGGGGTGTGAAGCACACTAAACGCCTGCTTCTTCCAAGCTGTAAATGCAAGCCCATCTTGCATCAGGTGCAGGACTGTAGTAAATGACAGTAAATTATTCTATTTATCACAATTATTAAAATGATGGTAACTACTTGGGAATGTAAAGCCCTACAACTACCCCTAACCTTACCCTAAACTTTATGAAGAAATACTTGTTAGCCAATTTTAAAATATTTTCTTATATTTAAAAAATACTTATGCACGCACTTTATATAATGTTGTGACTAGTATCACTATATGGCTTTTTGGCTTTTGTTTTGGCAAAGACAATCACCTATTATATTCTTTCTTTTAATGTTGTTTTGACCTATTCAATTCATAATAAATATTTAAATGATTATTTCTCATTGTAAGTATTTGTAACATTGCAACATATAAATGATATGACTATCCATTAAAGCAGTTTAGTCACCAGAATAGAGAAACATTGCAATAAAGCAGGACCTTTTTACTCCTGATCCATTATGGATTGAACCTCCTAAGACATTTGTGTCTGTCTGTTGTAGATCAAGGTGTGGTGGAAGAGTGTGAGTAACGAAGAGGGAGGACCGCCAGATAATAGTTCTTGAACTTATCAATGAAAAAGATAAGAAAATATAGAAATATTAGATATTAGAAATATCTAATAATTTACTTGTTTTGATGCCATCGCAGACTTTTCTTCAGCTGGACAATATTTGAGTTTTAAAAACAATATCCTGAGCTTTGTAATTCTATTTCATGGAGGCATATGTTTGAAGCTACAAAAATCACATCTATCCATTGTCATAATTCATTAGACTATGTCTTTTAAAGTTAAAAAATATGTTTGTGAGAGAAAATGATTAGTTTATCATATTTATTAATATAAACAGACAGCACAGAAAAGCATCTCGATAATGTTGAAACCTATTGGTTAATAAATGGGTTAATAAATGTCTTCTGAAGCAAAAACGATGTTTTTCTCTAAGAAAATTATTCAAATTTCAAATTTTTGAAACTATAGACATTGGCTTGCAGCCAGTAGTGACACGCATATACACAAGAGAGTTGATGTAAGCATCCAATGTAAGCATTAAGATTATGCAAGAATTTATGAACACAGAAGCACTGAGGAAAACGCATTTACAAAATGCCGGTCACAAACTAGAGGTGTCCCAAATCACATACTTAACCGCTATTCTACACCGTTTCCACCAGTGTGAGTAGTGTGTTCAACATTAGAAATTCCAACATGTAAACCTCCAGTGCACTTCAAGCACCAGTATGACACACCCTTTCAACCAAGAAAATGAAGTGGCTTTGGGAGGTGGGGGCTTGACTGGTGTTTTGCCAAAAGCCTCTGATCTTTTTGAAGATTGAAAACGTTTCACTTCACAAATAAAAAATGTATATTATTAAGACTTCTAATATGTTTTCATGACACGGGTTGTGGTATGTTAGCGCAGGGGTGGACTTATTGATTTGGGGGCCCTAAGCGATTTCAGGCATGGGGGCCTCAACAGTCGTAATATGCACCCTTTATAACCCTTACTTTGCCATCTCGTTCTCAAGACTTTTTTATCTACATTTTAAAATAAACTGTATGTCACATCCTACTGTCTGTAAATAATTTGTCTCAAAGTGAAATAAAAATGAATTCACAAATAAAAAAACTAAATTCACGAACAAACTATTTACAACATCTGTTTACACTTTGATATTATTATTTTTGTGGTCTTGAGACCTTTCATGCATTTTTAACTGGGAAGACAAATTTCTACAGTTATTCAAATCAAAATTTTTTTATATAGTGCTTTTCAGAAAAGGTATAAACACAGTGCATGGTGTTTATAGAGCAAGCAAGATCATTCTTATAAATAATATATAATAAAAGAAGTCTCCCGGTGAGCAAGCCAACACAGCCCTGTGGCGAGGAACCCAAACTCTAATGATAAATAAATGGAGAAAAAAACCTCGGGAGAAACCATAGTCTCAGTCGGGAGGGCCAGGTCCCATCTGACGTGTCACAGCAGTACTTTGATTAAAACTCACTGTGTATTTAAAATCATTTCAAAGATTAGTTAGCCTACCACAGTAGCCTATACGAAGCTAAGAATTTTTTTTTTTTTTGGGAGTATTGGAAGACTGTACTAATGGGTCAGATGTTGACGCAAGAGATGTGTTGTAGCCGATTCTTAAAGACAACTACAGAATCCGCTGATCTTGTGGCAAGAGTATGGAGTTTAAATGGACCCTAAACTCACGCGCATGGAATCCGCGCGCGCACGTGCTATGCAAACGCGCATAATGATAACCACGCGCGGAAAGCTACTCCGCGAGGGCGCATTTCTGCTCCGCGAGCAAAAACTCAGTCCGCGAGCAGAGGCTTTGACGAGCGCGCGTGCGATTCTCTGTATGCTCTCAACTGCTCAACACTTGCTCGCTCGTTGAGTTGACTTCTAAGACTTTGGAGGCGGGACAATGGCAGACTTCTCCGATCCTTTGATTGGTCACTTTTAACATGCACTCACCTACAGTCTCCGACATGTATCTTATGTGTATTCATAATTGCTTTTGTATTGTTAATAATTTTCATGAAATTGTTATAAAATGAGAATTAATAAATGGCTACAACAGTATAACTCAAAGCACAAGTTATTATAAATTACAATATGATGTACTCTCTAAAATTTAATTTAAATAATTTATTTGTTTTGCTTTATTTGTTTTGAAAATATTAAAACGGGCTATGCCAGTAAACAGATATTAGATAACTCAAATTTAATGACTACAGGAGACATTTAATTATATTATTATAGTATGTTTTAAATAGGTCATACATGACATGTAAGTTTAACTGCTATATTATATAGCATAATTTTTGTTGACAGATGTAAGAAATCAAAATGTCACTTGTTAAAACACTAACACATAGCTAAGGCAAGGTAATACACTAATCATTCGGTAGTAAGACATGTAATCTGTAGGTGTAGGTGAGTGCATGTTAAAAGTTACCAATCAAATGTGCGGAGACCTCATTTGATTGGTAACTTTTAACATGCATTGTCCCGCCTCCAAAGTCTCAGAAGTCAACTCAACGAGCCAGCAAGTGTTGAGCAGTTGCCAGAGCATAGAGAGAATCGCGCGCGCGCTCGTCAAAGCCTCTGCTCGCGGACTGAGTTTTTGCTCGCGGAGCAGAAATGCGCCCGCGCGAGGATTCTTTTCCGCTTGCGGATACTGTTCTGCTCGCTCGCGGAGTTTAAATGCGCCCTCGCGGAGCAGCTTTCCGCGCGTGGTTATCATTATGCGCGTTTGCATCGCGCGTGTGCGCGCGGATTCCATGCGCGTGAGTTTAGGGTCCATTTAAACTCCATACGAGAGGGTGATCTTTCCAGAGTCGTGCACTGCACATGTGACGGATGTTAATGAGTATATACTCGAAAAATTAATGTATTTCACTAATCATCCTTACATTCCATTTTTATTCTTTTACTTAGTAATAATTTGTGCACAAAAACATTATAATTTAGTTTTGTATCTTATTTTGTTGTTTTGGGAAAAGAGTTTTGTATCTGTATTGCGTGGTGACGTCATTTCTGGTAAACTCGCGCTGCGTACTCAGATCGCTTTGAGCGTGCTGGGGAGAGGTGAGCAGTTAGCGGTGCTTTCTCAGTATGTTTGTAAAAGTTTGATTAAGCCAATGGTATGCAGTAATATTGTTGTTCACAGTGTTATGGATGTATTAAAAAGTGTTTTACAAATGGACGGATTGTATTTAATGGTTTTATTACCGAGTGCAGCGGTTTGAGTATGTGTGTGTGCGCGCCAACAGCACGTTGTGATTATAATGGATTTAATCACTTCTTTTGATCTGTGCAGGTGAAAAATCACAGATGAATGTTTTACTTACGCTGTACTCTCTTTAATCCATCCAGGTATGGTTATATCTGTTCTGTTTCTCGTTGTATTAATATTGTATCGATTTGTTCATCTTTTAATTCAAGTTTTGATTTAAAACTAGCTGCAAGAGATTATTTTGTATGTCTAGATAAGTGTTTGTAACTATTCATTTTGCACTTAATGTCCTTGTAATGTGTTTTAGTCATTTTTGTTTTAATGTGTTATTGTGCTGCGTACTCCGATCGCTTTGAGCGTGCTGGTTGAGAGGTGAAAAATCACAGATGAATGTTTTACTTACGCTGTACTCTCTTTAGTCCATCCAGCGCCATCTAAGGCTTCATAATAAAATCTCCTTCAGCAACAGTTCCAGTTGTTCCTTGTAATCTGTTACACAACGCAGATTTTGAACGGTCAGCTAAAGAAGGACGGTTACATTGGTGCCGTGACCCGGATGGAGATCAGCCCGCTGCGGATCTTCGTCCAAGGATCAATGTCGTTTGGTCGCCTGTGGGCGCTGCACTTCAGTCAAGGTTTCAATGAACAGTAATACAAAGTAGTGTATATTCACCGTCACATATGTGCCATCGGTCGTATACCTGAATTGGACGCCAAATTCTCGCTCACTCTTATTATGATTGGGACTTTTTTCCCTTATCGGAGTTTAGGGGCCGTTTTCCCAGAGAGGCATTGAACGGACACCACAAGGGGTGGCAAAGTGCTGCGGGCATGGACCCTTGCGCCACAAAATGCCTACTCATCCCCTCACGACTTAATCTTCATCACCGCATGCACGAGGAGCCTTTCGCTTCCCCTGACCGCCTAACTCTGCCATAGTCTTCCTCACGTCTGCAGCGCGCCTAGACTTGCTAGTTTGCTGCCCCTTGCTGCCTATTCGTGGCGCGACACCCAAAAGATGCCAAAACGTCTCGCTCGCCACCCTTGCATCCACAGAGTGCCTAGAGTTGGTAGATTGCTGCCCCTTGCTGCCTATGTGTGGCGCGACACCCAAAAGATGCCAAAACGTCTCGCTTGCCACCCTTGCGTCCGCAGAGCGCCTAGAGTTGGTAGATTGCTGCCCCTTGCTGCCTATGCGTGGCGCGACATCCAAAAGATGCCAAAATGTCTCGCTCGCCACCCTTGCGTCCGCAGAGCGCCTAGAGTTGGTAGTTTGCTGCCCCTTGCTGCCTATGCGTGGCGCGACATCCGAAAGAAGCCAAAACGTCTCGACTCGCCGCCCTTCTTTCTTTTTTCTCTCCCTCACGGCCGTGGCACCCCCTAGAGGAGCCGGGCGTCCTTCGTGACCTTGCTCGTTCGTGCTTAGGGGAGGTTTCCGTCAGAAAGACGTCGGATACCTGAGCCAACGCGCGAGGGGGTTTGCGGGCCCATAGAGAACCACTAGAGGCCGGGAGATGTATGTAAAATAAGAAAAAATATTTAAGTTCACTTCCCGACCAAGCCCTATCGGTATGACGTCGAGAGTCACGTGACGCAACTTTCTGTAATTTTCCGGGCTCCTGGGGCCTCCGCGGCCCGTACGGGAGCCTCTGACACCTGCAACATATCCTATTTCTCTCATAGGTGGCTATCGTACAGAGACCCCCGAACGGCCCCGGGGACTCCGAATGACCCCGATTCAAATTCTGTAGCTGCTCGCTGCCCCCTCATTCGGTTCCCAAAGTTTGAAGACGGTACGGCCTCGTTATGTCCTATATTGCACGTTTTGGGGAGTTGTGGGCCGTTAATTTTTCGGAATATTTTTTGTGATTTTTTTTCGAGCACTTTCCGTACACCGAGGGGTACGGGCTTCGAATATGTGATGCGAGAGGGTGTGACGAACTTGCATTCGAAGCCCCAAGGTTTTTCTACAAAAATAAAGCAGAATTTTTTGAAAA
Source organism: Triplophysa rosa (assembly GCF_024868665.1). Lineage (NCBI taxonomy): Eukaryota > Metazoa > Chordata > Actinopteri > Cypriniformes > Nemacheilidae > Triplophysa > Triplophysa rosa. Next base: position 19,777,611 of record NC_079905.1, on the reverse strand, counting down.
TGCTGGTCAGAGGTTTATTTCTGTGAAAAGTGCATTTGTATAACACGTGAGCATTTGACAGCCTGAAGTGTGCAATATACCAATATGGGATGCTTCTAGGATACATATCTGTAGTTTGTAACAAGAAAATGGGTTTACAGTATGAAAAATTGACCGTTAACAGCATTGTCCACCGTTAGCCTACACTGCTACTGTCAAATAAGTTATGACTGGGACTTCCGGTGGTTAACAGGAAGTCCCAGTCGTAACTTATTTGACAGTCGGTCGGTAGGCTACTAATGTACAAACACTTTTCACACAAGAAAAAGCACTAGAAAATGTTCCCTAGGTTCAAGTAAGCCACTCTCTCGGTATGTGAAACAGGGGCCTAACAGACTACCAGAATCTAAAGTTTGGGGCCCCTCGATCCCACGGCGGCTCAAAGGGACTGCTGCCGACACTCTTAACTATCCCATTCGATTTTCATAAGCTCTGATCGGAGACAATAGTGGGGTACAGAAAGGTCTGATTGACCTGCAATTCACGTATATGCTCGTCACGGGGCCCTGGGTCAGTGTTCTGGAGTTCCGCGCCCCTCGGACCTCGTTGACCTCTCACTTTGCCCAAAAAGACACCAGCAGCCTACATATAGGTTGCGAATGTACGCTCTGGAATACAGGGGTCAAAAGGTCACAGGGTCTTAACACTCGCCACGGTATACCCTGGGGGTCTCCCAAGCCGGGATATCGAGTACCGTGGTTCTCGGTCACCTCGAATATCTTTTTCTTGAAAAAAGATTGATCCCTAATTTTGATCCGATTTGCTCATTCAAGAGGGTCTTTCAGGCTATGAAATGAAGAAGCCTGCATGAGAGACATTTGCAAACCGCACTATAAATAGTTTCCCACGGTTCTAGACAGCCACCCTCACGGTATGTTAAATCAAGGGCCTACAGACTACTAGAATCTAAAGTTTCGGGCCCTCGAGCACCCGGGGTCTGAACGGGAGCCGCCGACACTCTTAACTTATCCCATTCTTTTTCATAAGCTCTTGATGACAATTAGGGTTGGGGTACAGAAGGTCTGATCGACCTGCAATTCACGTATATGTCTCGTCACGGGGCCCTGGGTCATGTTCTGGGTTCCGCGCCCCTCGGACCTCGTTGACCATCTCACTTTGCCCAAAAAGACACCAGCAGCCTATTATAGGTTGCGATGTACGCTCTGGAATACAGGGGTCAAAAGGTCAGGGTCTTAAACTCGACGGTATACCTGGGGGTCTCCCAAGCCGGGATATCGAGTACCGTGGTTCTCGGTCACCTGAAGTATCTTTTTCTTGAAAAAAGATTGAATCCTAATTTTGTTCGTTTGCTCATTCAAGAGGGTCTTTCAGGCTATGAAATGAAGAAGCCTGCATGAGAGACTTTTGCAAACCGCACTATAAATCGTTTCCCACGGTTCTAGACAGCCACCCTCACGGTATGTTAAACAAGGGCCTACAGACTACTAGAATCTAAAGTTTGGGGCCCTCGAGCACCCGGGGTCTGAAGGGAGCCGCCGACACTCTTAACTTATCCCATTCGTTTTCATAAGCTCTCGATGGACAATTAGGGTTGGGGTACAGAATGGTCTGATCGACCCGCAATTCACGTATATGCCTCGTCACGGGGCCCTGGGTCATGTTCTTTCCGCGCCCCTCGGACCTCGTTGACCACTCAGTTTGCCCAAAAAGACACCAGCTGCCTACATATAGGTTGCGAATGTACGCTCTGGAATACAGGGGTCAAAGGGTCAAGGGTCTTAAACTCGGTCACGGTATACCGTGGGGGTCTCCCAAGCCGGGATATCGAGTTCCGCGTCCGTAGACGCTTCCGGAGACAGATTTCCACCTGGAAAGCAACTGCCTCACGAGGCCTTCGCAGGCACAAGTCCCCATAGAGATCAATGCGAGGGAGAGAGATGTATGAAAAATAAAAAAAATATAAATTTAATATCCCGACCTAGCCCTCTCGGTATGTCTCGAGGGCCAACTGAGCAACTTTCTGTAAAGTTTCAGGGCTCCTGGGGCCTGGCCGTGGTACGGGAGCCTCTGACACCTCAACCTATCCTATTTCTCTCATAGGTGCTATCGTACATGACCCCGAACGGCGGGACTCAATGACCCATTCAAATTCTTAGCTCTCGTGCTTCGGTTCCCAAAGTTTGAAGCGGTACGGCCTCGTTAGTCTTATTGCACTTTTGGGGCGTTGTGGGCCTTTATTTTTCTGGAATATTTTTGATTTTCTTTCGACACTTCGTACACGAGGGGTACGGGCTTCGGATATGTGGTGCGTGAGGGTGTGAAGAACCAGCATTCAAAGCCCCGAGGTTTTTGTACAAGAATAAAGCGAATTTTGCTAAAATGCTGTTCAGAGATGTATTTCTGTGAAAAGTGACATTTGTAAGCAAAATAAGCATTTTAATAGCCTGAGGTGTGCAATATACCAATATGGGGTGCTTCTAGGATACATGAGCTGTAGGTTTGTCATACAAAAGCTGTTTACAGTCTTAAAAATTGACCTTTTACAGTCACATGGCCCATAGAGATCAATGCGAGGGAGAGAGACGTTGAAAAATAATAAAAAATACTTATTTATAGCCGACCTAGCCCTATCGTATGTCGTCGGAGCCACGTGACGCAACTTTCTGTAGGTTTCGGGCTCCTGGGCCTCGCGGGCCGGTACGGGAGCCTCTGACAGCTGCAACTATCCATTATTTCTCATAGGTGGCTATCGTACGATGAGCCCGGAACGCCCCGGGGACTTCGAATGACCCCGATTCAAAATCTATAGCTCCTAGTGGCCCCTCATTCGGTTCCCAGAGTTTGAAGTCGGTACGACCTCGTTATTACTTTATCGACCCTGTTTGGGGAGGTTGTGGGCCGTTTATTTTTTGGGAATATTTTTTGTGATTTTTTTTCGAGCACTTGCCGTACAGCGAGGGGTACGGGCTTCGGATATGTGGTGCGTGAGGGTGGTCGAACTAGCATTCGAAGCCCGAGGTTTTTGTACAAGAATAAAGCAGTTTTTTGCTGAAAATGCTGGTGAGAGACTAATTTCTGTGAAAAGTGGTTTGTATGCAAAATAAGCATTTTAATAGCCTGAGGTGTGCAATATACCAATTGGGGTTGCTTCTAGGATACATAGCTGTAGGTTTGTCATACAAAAGTCTGTTTACAGTCTATAAAAATTGACAGTTTACAGTATTGTCCACTGTAAGCCTACGAGGCTACTGTCAAATAAGTTATGACTGGTACTTCCTGTGGTTTTGCCGAGTCACAGGAAGTGCCAGTCGTAACTTATTTGACGGGTCCTCATAGGTAGCTAATGTACACACCATTTTTAGCTCTGGAGCACATCTATGAGCCTTAATGCAGCGTCATTGTGAAGGGCTGTGCTCTCATACACCTACTGTTGGTAAAGCATATAACTCATTCATAGGTTATAATGACCCTTAATAGCTTTGTCCATTATTTACCTATGAGGGCACGTTAAAGCATGTGTCGTGCCACCATAACTTGGACGCTCCAAGGTGTAGACACCATTTTAAGCTCTGGAGCCATCTGACTTTAAGATTCTTAAGCTGTATATGTGTGGAAAGCTATAACTCCACTAGGCTTAAGCCCTATAGGCTTTGTCATTATTTACCTATGAGGGTCCATTAAATAGTACGAATGTACATGCACCGTAACACTTTTGGCACGGCTCCCATAGGTAGCTAATGGACACACCATTTTTAAGCTTCTGAGCACTATGAGCTTAATGGACGTCATTGTAAAGTGATGCCTCATACACTCTATTGGGTTTAAGCCATATCTTCATTGCCAAGGTTAAATAATGACCCTTAATAGACTTTGTCCATCATTTACCTATGAGGGCCCCATAAGATAAGTTACGACTGGGACTTCCTGTGGTCACAGGAAGTCCCACACGTAACACTTTTGGCGCGGCTCCCATAGGTATATATGGACACACCATTTTTAAGCTTCTGGAGCACAACTATAAGCTTTATTGTACATCATTGTGAAGGAATGTATCTTCTGTGTACAATATTATTGGTTTTACCTGTATAACTCATTGCCAAAGCAAATAATGTTAATTTAGAGGCTTTGTACATTCGCCACGTATGAGGGCCCTTCAAATGAGATAGAGATGTAAGAAATAGGCGTGTGTGACAAAGCGCTAAGGATTCCCAAACTGTAGCACAAAATCACAATTCACAAAAATGCATCCCACTCCTTACCTGTCACATAGGAGGCGAATTTACACAGTTTTAAGCCTGTAGAGCACAATATTGAGCTTTAATGTACATTATCATGAAGGAATGTGTCTCCATAGGCTTTGTTCATTATTTACCTATAAGTGTCATGGCTCTGCTTCATTTAGTCATGTTTTTCTTGGTCCTGTAGCAGAGTCATGACAAAGCCTTTGGTTGTGTGGAGAGAAACATATTATTGTCCTTTTGACAATAATATACGTTCTCTCCAGTGTCTCGTCTCTGTTCCTGCCATCTCGTTTCCTCGTTAACTTTCCCTGAGTGTTTTATTACCCACACCTGCCCCATGTCGTTATCCCTCGTTTGTCTTCCCTTTAAATACCCTCTTGTTTCTTTGTCTTGTGCTCGTGGATTGTACTACGTCGTGTATGTGTATCGTGCCAGTCAGTGTTCCTGTGATCCTGTGTTGCTGTGTAAAGATCCCAGTCCAGTCCAGTCTTAGTAAGTGTTTAGTTTAGTTTGTCAAGTTATGTTTAGTCAAGTATTATGTTAGTTTAGTCCAGTCTAGTTTATTTTTCCTGTCTTGTTTTTTACCCCCTCGTGGGTGTTTTGTTTCTGTTTTGTCTATTGTTTAATAAATATATCCCGTTAACCCCTTCATTGCCATTGCCTGCCTGCATCTGGGTTCTTCTCTCCACGCTCGAGCGGGACAATAAGGCTCCCATTAAATAAGTTCGAATGTACATGCCACACATAACACTTTGGCACGGCTCCCAAGGTAGCTAATGGACACACCATTTTTAAGCCTCTGGAGCAATCTATGAGCTTTAATGCACGTCATTGGAAGGGCCTCTCATACACTCTACTGTGGATAAGCTATAAACTCCTTATTGGCTTATAATGACCCTTAATAGGCTTTGTCCATTATTTACCTATGAGGGCCCCATAAGATAAGTTACGACTGGGACTCCTGGGTCACAGGAAGTCCCACACGTAACACTTTTGGAGCGGCTCCCATAGGTAGCTAATGTACACACCATTTTTAAGCCTCTGGAGACATCTATGAGCCTTAATCACGTCATGTGGGAAGGGCTAAGCCTCTCATGCTTATAACTCCTTATTTAGGCTTATAATGACCCTTAAAAGGCTTTGTCATATTTACCTATGAGGGTCCATTAAATAAGTTACGAATGTACATGCCACACGTAACACTTTTGGCACGGCTCCCATAGGTAGCTAATGGACACACCATTTTTAAGCTCTGGAGCACATCTATGAGCCTTAATGCACGTCATTGTGAAGGGCTGGCCTCTCATACACTCTACTGTTGGTTAAAGCTATAAACTCTTACTTAGGCTTATAATGACCCTTAATAGGCTTTGTCCATTATTTACCTATGAGGGTCCCATTAAATAAGTTACACATGTATTGTCATTTTGAGCATAATAACCATGTTACAAAGCTGTAATAAACAGGTAATTGCCAAACTGAGTCACACACACTTTGGAACGGCCACCCATAGGTAGCTAATGGACACACAATTTTTAAGCTCCTGGAGCACATCTATGAGCTTAATGCACGTCATTGTGAAGGCTGTGACTCTCATACACTCTACTGTTGGCTAAAGCTATATAACTCCTTACTTAGTTATAATGACCCTTAATAGACTTTGTCCATCATTTACCTATAAGGGCCCATAAGATAAGTTAGACTGGGACTTCCTGTGGTCACAGGAAGTCCACGTAACTTTTTGCGGGCTCCCATAGGTAGCTAATGACACACATTTTTGCTCCTGGGCACATCTATAGCTTAATGCACGTCATTGGGAAGGGCTAGCACTCTCATACACTCTACTGTGGTTAAAGCTATATATACTCCTACTTAGGCTTATAATGACCCTTAATAGGCTTTGTCCATTATTTACCTATGAGGGCCCCATTAAGATAAGTTACGACTGGGACTTCCTGTGGTCACAGGAAGTCACACAGTAACACTTTTGGCCGCGGCTCCCATAGGTAGCTAATGGACACACCTTTTTAAGCCTCTGGAGCACATCTATGAGCCTTAATGCACGTCATTGTGAAGGGCTGTAGCCTCTCATACACTCTACTGTTGGTTAAAGCTATATATCTCCCTACTCCCTACAGAGTCCTTAGGTTTTATGTGAGAAAACCATGAGTTGTTTGTTTTTACTTCTCATGTGTTTTCTCGTGTCTCGTCATTGGTCCCGCTCCTCTCGTTTCCTTGTTATCTTTCCCTGAGTGTTTTATTACCCACACCTGCCCTGTGTCATTATCCCTCGTTTGTCTCTCCCTATATATACCCTCATGTTTCTTTGTCTCGTTGCTCGTGTATTACGTATGTTCTGGCATGTGTTTGTACCTGTACCCTGTGCTTATGTGCCTGTGTTTTGTATAGCCTCGTGTTCGCGTTCTCGTCTTGATGTCTGTTCCCCTAAAGTGAGTTTTCTCCCCATCGTGGGTGTTTTGTTTGGTTTTATTAAAGTCTTTGTGTTAACCCCTTCATTGCCGCTGCCTGCATTTGGGTTCTTCTTTTATGCCAGTTCGTGACACTATGCCTCTCATACACTCTACTGTTGGTTAAAGCTGTATAACTCCTTACTTAGGCTTATAATGACCCTTAATAGGCTTTGTCCATTATTTACCTATGAGAGTCCCATTAAATAAGTTACGAATGTACATGCCACACGTAACACTTTTGGCACGGCTCCCATAAGTAGCTAATGGACACACCATTTTTAAGCTTCTGGAGCACAACTGTGAGCCTTAATGCACGTCATAGTGAAGGGCTGTTCCTCTTATACACTCTACTGTTGGTTTAAGCTGGATAAATCATTGCCAAAGCAAACGAGACCACTGACAGGGGTCTTACTCTGTCTACCTAATTTTGGGCCCTTCCAGTGAATCGCAGATGTGAGAAAACATGGTGTAGATGCACACCGCGCTTTTATGTGCACGTTCGACCCGAAAAGTCAAAGAAAATGGCTTTGGGCTGTTTAAGCGTGTGTCACACAGCCGCTGGGCTCAAATGAGGCAGTCAGCTCCGAGACGGGGTCCCCCGGGGCGTCGGGTGGCGTCCGGGTCTTCGGGCAGGCTTCGGGGGCGTCGGGCAGGCCTCCCTCAAGTTTAGGCTGCAAGGGGGATGCGCAGGCGTTCTGTGGATGGAGGCGTGGCCAGCGGGAAGCCCCGCCCAAAATAGGTTACANTTTTTAAGCTTCTGGAGCACATCTATGAGCCTTAATGCACGTCATTGTGAAGGCTAAGCCTCTCATACCTCTACTGTTGGTTAAAGCTATAAACTCCTTCTTAGGCTTATAATGACCCTTAATAGGCTTTGCCATTATTTACCTATGAGGGTCCCATTAAATAAGTTACACATGTATTGACATTTTGAGCATAATAACCATGTTACAAAGCTGTAATAAACAGGTAATTGCCAAACTGAGTCACACACACTTTTGGAACGGCCACCCATAGGTAGCTAATGGACACACCATTTTTAAGCTCTGGAGCACATCTATGAGCCTTAATGCAGTCATTGTGAAGGGCTAAGCCTTCATACACTCTACTGTTGGCTAAAGCTATAGAACTCCTTCTTAGGCTTATAATGACCCTTAATAGGCTTTGCCATTATTTACCTATGAGGGCCCATTAAATAAGTTACGATTGATTGTACATGTTACACACAGCGTAACACTTTTGGCGCGCTCCCATAGGTAGCTAATGACACACCATTTTTAAGCTCAGCACATCAGAGCCTTAATGCACGTCATTGTGAATGCTAGCCTCTCATACACTCTACTGTTGGTTAAAGCTTATAACTCCTTACTTAGGCTTATAATGACCCTTAATAGGCTTTGTCCATTATTTACCTATGAGGGCCCCATAGATAAGTTACGACTGGGACTTCCTGGGTCACAGGAAGTCCCACACGTAACACTTTTGGCGCGGCTCCCATAGGTAGCTAATGGACACACATTTTTAAGCACTCTGGAGCACATCTAAGCCTAATGCAGTCATTGTGAGGGCAAAGCCTCTCATACACTCTACTGTTGGTTAAAGCTATATACTACTTACTTAGGCTTATAATGACCTTAATAGGCTTTGTCCATTATTTACCTATGAGGGCCCCATAAGATAAGTTACGACTGGGACTTCCTGTGGTCACAGGAAGTCCACACGTAACACTTTTGGCACGCTCCCATAGGTAGCTAATGGACACACCATTTTTAAGCTTCTGGAGCACACTTGAGCCTTAATGCACGTCATTGTGAAGGGCTGTGACTCTCATACACTCTACTGTTGGTTAAAGCTATATATCTCCCTACTCCCTACAGAGTCCTTAGGTTTTATGTGAGAAAACCATGAGTTGTTTGTTTTTACTTCTCATGTGTTTTCTCGTGTCTCGTCATTGGCCCCGCTCCTCTCGTTTCCTTGTTATCTTTCCCTGAGTGTTTATTACCCACACCTGCCCTGTGTCATTATCCCTGTTTGTCTCTCCCTTATATACCCTCATGTTTCTTTGTCTCGTTGCTCTGTATTACGTATGTTCGGCGCATGTGTTTGTACCTGAACCCTGTGCTTATGTGCCTGTGTTTTGTATAGCCTCGTGTTCGCTCTCGTCTTGATGTCTGTTCCCCTAAAGTGAGTTTATTTTGTCTTAGTTCTGTTTTGCCCCATTGCGGTCTGTTTGTTCATTGTGTTGTGTTCATGTTTGGTTTTATTAAAGTCTTTGTGTTAACCCCTTCATTGCCGCTGCCTGCATTTGGTTCTTCTTTAGCCAGTTCGTGACACTATGCCTCTCATACACTCTACTGTTGGTTAAAGCTGTATAACTCCTTACTTAGGCTTATAATGACCCTTAATAGGCTTTGTCCATTATTTACCTATGAGAGTCCCATTAAATAAGTTACGAATGTACATGCCACACGTAAACTTTTGGCACGGCTCCCATAAGTAGCTAATGGACACACCATTTTTAGCTTCTGGAGCACAACTGTGAGCCTTAATGACGTCATAGTGAAGGGCTGTTCCTCTTATACACTCTACTGTTGGTTTAAGCTGGATAAATCATTGCCAAAGCAAACGAGACCACTGACAGGGGTCTTACTCTGTCTACCTAATTTTGGGCCCTTCCAGTGAATCGCAGATGTGAGAAAACATGGTGTAGATGCACACCGCGCTTTATGTGCACGTTCGACCCGAAAAGTCAAAGAAAAGGGCTTTGGGCTGTTTAAGCGTGTGTCACACAGCCGCTGGGCTCAAATGAGGCAGTCAGCTCCGAGACGGGGTCCCCCGGGGCGTCGGGTGGCGTCCGGGTCTTCGGGCAGGCTTCGGGGGCTCGGGCAGGCCTCCCTCAAGTTTAGGCTGCAAGGGGGATGCGCAGGCGTTCTGTGGATGGAGGCGTGGCCAGCGGGAAGCCCCGCCCAAAATAGGTTACAAGGGGCACGCGTAGGCTTCTCGTGTACGTCGGGGTCCGGAGCCGGCCCGTAGGCTGCAAGGGGGTTGCTTAGGCGCTCTTCGGGAGGCCCGGTCGCAACCTGATCGGCGCGCGTGGCTTAGGCTGGGACAGTACGTCGAGTCGCCCCCTCGTGGTTCTGCCCAAGAGAGCGCCTAACCCTTCGTTCCGTGACTCAAAAAATTTTCTGGGGTCCCCCGGGCGTCGCCGCCGCCCCATGATGCTTCCGTTCGAACGCGGGCGCTCTCGTCGGCGAGATCGGGTCGTCGGCGCGTGTCAACTAAGTTACACAATACGTTTGATGGCCTTAGGCATGAAAGGGAATCCAGCAATGCACAAACTCAAAGTTCAGGTGCAGGTCAGTCATTCTCAGAGACACCCTCTCTTAATTTGACGGGAGTTAAACTAGTCATGCAGTCCGAAGTAAAAGAGCCTCCTGCTTCCCGAGGAGATGGAACAGATAAGTTCAGTGTGCATGAGTGGGAAGATTTAATGGATACATACCTACGCAAAAGAGGCATACCAGTGGTGGAGCACCATAATGAAATCATTTCAAGACTGATGGGTAAGGCGAAAGACATTGTTCGAATTACCCTTCGTAGTAACACTTCCCTGAGACCCTCTGAACCTCCCAAAGTGATATTTGATATTCTGAAACAGCACTTCAGCGAGGTCAGATATTCGTACATGCCCTTATCTGATTTCTATGGCACAGTGCCTGTCGCGGGAGAAAATCCAGTTGCGTATTGGGTCCGTCTAAATAAGGCTGTCAATGTTGCGGAGGAGGCTTTGACTAGGCTGGGGCGAAAGATGGATAATCCATGCCAAGAGGCAGCCATGATGTTTGTCAAGTATTGCCCTGTCAGCCATTTTCCGCTTAAAAGCACCTGATAAGTGGACAGCGAGTGAGGTACAAGAGCATCTTGACAGATATCAGACTGAACAAAAGGAACAGTTTGCCGTAAAATCCAAGCGTAACCTTGCTATGAGAAATGCTGCAGTTCACGCTCCGTCACCTATGGAGGGTGAGGCCGCAACCAGTGTTTTTTCTGCTGTGTCATCTGATAACACTAATCCTAGCACCCAATTTCATTCACAAAATGATGATGATTGCATGAGGGCGCTCATCGGTCTGCTTGACCGCGCTCTTTCCCAGAATAGTCAGGCAGAGATGAGGCGCCCTCAGCCGAGCCAACCACCTATGATAGCATGTAAGGTGTGCCATTCTCTTGAGCATTCGACTTTGGCACACTGTCGACGACATTGACTTTGCCTTGCCTGTTACCAACCTGGTCACATACAGAGAGATTGTACAAAAATCCGACCCAGCAATGGCAATCAGTCAGCACAGCCGCCTCAAAGTTCACAGACTTTAAATTAGTTGGCCCACGCCTGGAGAGGGGATGTGTGGGTAGAGTGGAACAAACCCTCGGAAATGCAGATATTAAGGAGGTTTATGAAAGTGCATGTGCACAAGCTCCAGCTGAAGTTAAAGTGATTGCACAGAACATGCAAACTCTTGAAGTGTTTGACAAATTATTTTATGCGCCCGTCTGTATCGATGACAAATTTCAGATGATGGGAATGTTGGACTCAGGATCAATGGCATGTACTTTCAGTTAAGCAGTTGAGAGCAGGATGCTAAGCGAAGATGCATTGCCAATGCCCACACCGTTGCCACAGGAAATAATGTTGATAGGATGTGGAGGTAAAGCAACTAAACCCAAATGCATGTACGAAGTCGAGCTGAAGGTATATGGCGAGAGATGTTTGGTACATGTTCTAGTTGTACTAGGACAAAGGGATGATTTGATCATTGGTACCAACGTGATTAAGTTCCTCATGCACAGGATGAAGATTAGCGACGATTACTGGAGGATTCTGTCTAACAGTGTCTCAGAGCCATGTTCACCATGTGAACAATTCTTGGATGTCATGGCAAATACTTGTCGCTGGAGAGGTGGAGACCCACCCGACAGGGTTGGGACTGTTAAGCTTCAGCGGTCAGTTACTCTAATGGCCAGACAAGAGCACCTAGTTTGGGGAAGGCTGCCGAGTAATGCTGTCATGTCACTAGGAAGTACTGTAATCGTGGAGGCCACTTCTTCTAGATCCATGCCACGGGACATCCTCATTGGCCGTGTTGTTACACCGTTGTGGGGAGATTGGTGGGTTCCTCTAAAAGTTACCAACCTTTCGGACAAACCAGTCACCCTCAAGAGGAATCGTAAGCTTGCAGACGTGTTCCCAGGTCTGGCTGTTGAGGATTTTGACCTGTTGCAGGGTTTCAGTCATGTTCAAGCGCTGACATCTGAGAGGCTTTCTCAGGCTAGTTCGGTAGCTGATCTTAAACAGAGACTAAATGCCGTAGGCCTCGATGACATCAATATTGACTCATGTTCTGTCAAGGATACAGTCAAAGAAAAGCTGGTCCAGTTGCTTGAGAACTACAATGACGTTTTCTCCAAACATGCTCTGGATTGTGGGGAGGCCAGGGGTTTTGTCCATCGCATCCGCTTAATTGATGAGCGTCTGTTTCGACTGCCATACCGTCGAATACCACCCGCTCACTATCAGAAATTGCGTCAAGTTCTCTCCGAAATGAAGGAGCAGGGAATAATTCGGAAATCAGTGAGCGAGTATGCTTCGCCCTTGGTTCTAGTATGGAAAAAAGATGGAGGCTTGAGGATTTGTACGGACTTCAGATGGCTGAACGCCAGAACTGTTAAGGATGCACACCCGCTCCCACACCCATCCGATTGTCTGGTTGCCTTGGGTGGAAACACTCTCTTCAGTATTATGGATTTAACATCAGGCTTCTATAATGTACCTATGGCTGAAGAAGATAAGAAGTACACAGTGTTTACGACTCCAATAGGACTCCATGAGTACAACAGAATGCTTCAAGGGTTGTGCAATAGCCCAGCGTCTTTTATGCGTATGATGTTGAGTATCTTTGGAGACCTGAATTTTAGTAGTCTGCTGTGTTACCTAGATGACCTACTGGTCTTTGCACCTGAAGAGAATGTGGCTCTGGAGCGGTTAGAGGTAGTATTCCAACGGTTGAGGGACCGCAACCTCAAGTTAAGTCCAAAAAAGTACCATCTGATGCGAGCGTCCATTAAGTTTCTAGATCATATCATTGATGGGAATGGTGTTTCTGTTGATCCGTCGAAGGTTGAAGCCATAGCCAGACTGTCAAAATCTGACCTCATGGAAGAAGATGGGTGTACCCCATCTGTACGGAGGATTAAGTCTGTTCTGGGAATGATCCTTTATTACCAACACTTCATTCCAAATTGCTCTTCCATGGCCAAACCCCTCTTTTCCCTGACAGCTGGGCAGAAACGGAGAGCAAAGGTCAAAACTGAGGCTAGGGCAGGCACATACAGGAAGCTCAAGCCAACGGACTGGACTTCAAAGTGTGATGATGCCCTATATAGCTTGAAAGAGAGCTTACTGCATTGTGTGGTTCTAGCACACCCCGACTTTTCTCTCCCACTAATCTTGTCAATTGATGCTTCCTTGGATGGACTTGGGGCTGTGTTGTCACAGATACCAGGAGGCGAGGAGAAAGCTCGTCCCGTTGCGTTCACGAGCAAATCCTTAAGCAACTCTCAGAAGCGGAATCCAGCACACAAGCTAAAGTTTTTAGCCTTAAAATGGGGCGTGTGTGAGAAATTCAGTCATTGGTTAAAGGGTCACACGTTTACCATATGGACAGACAATAACCCGCTCACTTATATACTAACAAAGGCCAAACTCGATGTTTGTGAACAGCGCTGGGTGTCTAAGCTTGCTGCTTACTCCTTTGATCTTAAGCACATTGCTGGAAGGAAGAACACTGTAGCTGACGCTTTGAGCGGGGATCCTTTCACCAAAACAGTCAGTCAGAGGCTCATTACAGAGCGGTATGGCAGTTTACTCACTGAGGCTGAAGGTGTTAATGAAAATGGAATTCAAGATGCTTTCAGGTTGCAAGTAAACAGTCTTCCTGTGTCGTTACAGTCCAATTCTGCATTCTCCTGTGATCACATAGCAGTCGGAACTCAGTTGAACCTCCATAATCAGTGGGAGACTGTAACTGAGCTAAGGGCCATACAGGCAGTTCAGTCTATTCAGAATGTAGTCATGCCTGGATGTGACAACATTGCAGCCATTCCCCTTGAGGAGATCCAACGGGGCCAAGAGTCAGATCCTGCAATCTCAAAGATTATGCCCTATCTGAGTCAGAAGAAGCGACCATCAAGGCGAGAGAGGGCTGGAATGGATGCCAAGGCTCTAATTCTTCTTAAGCAATGGGATTGGCTGAAGATTCAGGATGGAGTAGTCTACCGTGTCTCCAAGGATCGTTTAAGCCATCACAAGAGGTTCCAGCTTGTACTTTCTTCTAGTCTCAAAACTAAAGCCTTAACTGGTGTGCACGATCTTGCTGGACATCAGGGACAATCAAGAACACTCCAGTTAACCCGACAGCGCTTTTTCTGGCCTAGAATGGAACATGACATAAGGGAGTATGTCAAGTGTTGTCAGAGATGTATATTGGCCAAAACACCAGAGCCATCCGCACGAGCCCCACTTCAGAGTATTCAAACTTCTGCCCCTATGGAGTTAGTGTGTCTGGATTTTTGGAGTGCTGAGGATAGCAAGCAGCGTTCTGTAGATGTACTAGTTGTGACGGATCATTTCTCAAAGTTGGCCCATGCCTTACCGTGTATGAACCATAAAGCAAAGCAGATCGCGAAGAAGTTGTGGGATCATGTCTTTTGTGTTTATGGTTTCCCAAGACGCATTCATGCGGATCAAGGAGCCAACTTTGAAAGTACTCTTATAGCAGAGCTGCTCAAGCTGGCAGGCACTGAAAAGTCACACTACAGCGTACCACCCCATGAGAAATGGTGGGACAGAGCGGTTTAATCAGACTCTTGGTGGTATGCTTCGTTCTTTGTCTCTCAAAAAGAAACACAAATGGCCCGAGCAGATTCAAACACTGACATTTGCATATAATGCCACAGTACACGAGACTACTGGGTACGCGCCATTCCAATTGATGTTCGGTCGCATTCCAAGACTACCCGTTGATGTCATGTTTGGGCAAGTGTTGCATGACCCTGTGATTGTTGACCATGGTAGCTATGTGAAAACACTCATGTCTTACCTTCACGAAGCAGCGCAAAAAACACGCTGAAAACACGCTGAAAACACGCTGAAAAAGAACAGAAAAAGCAAGCCAAGTGTTATGATCGGAAGGTAAAGGGCACATGTTTGAACATCGGAGACAGAGTGCTTCTTGCAAATAAGAGGAAAGAAAAAGCTTGCCGACAAGTGGGATCCAACTGTCTATACTGTAGAGGATCGTAACCTTCAAACCAACATATACAAACTGATTGATGAGGGAGGCAAATCCAAAGTAGTGCATCGAAATTTGATTCTTGATATAAGTTTCCTGCCTGTTGAACCATCTCAAGATGACAAGGACATACAGTTTGATGCCGAGAATATGGAGTGTGGGTCTTGTGTGTCTGAATTGGCTGACTCATTGGAAGAGGAGAGTTTGGATGATGGAACGAGGGCATGGTTGCTTGATGGTCAAGAAGAGACTGAAGGTCAAGAGTTTGCGGAGGATTTTCTGGAATCTGATCATTCAGTCTGCAGTCGAAGTGACAGCAACCAAAATCCCAGTGAAAATGAGGCTGTTGGGGGTTCTGATCAAGTATCTGACATAGAGATTGAAGCCTCCTCCGGTAATTCTGACCCGCAAATAGGAACTGTGAATGACTCTCATGCTAACAGAATGCCTGACACACAATCACAAATTCCTACTGACACACAGGGTGTTAGGACCCGTGCAGGAAGGATTGTTAAAAGGGTTAGTCGTTTAATTGAGTCAATGGCACAGAGACCATTTTATGCTCAAAGAGTGGGGTCATCTGTTTCAAGGAGATCAGGGTCATTTCTTTCTTTATTTTAAAAGGGGGTTTGTTTAAATGAAAATATTGTGTTTACAGTGACATGTTTACAATGTGTGAATTTCATGAAGCATAAAATAGACCAGATTATTGTGTGTTGTAAAAGGCAGCATACTGTTCTGAGAATGTCTAAGACTTGATCAATCTTGGATTTTTCTTAACCTGTAGAACGGGTAATTTACCATGTTGAACTGTGAATGAGATTCATTGAAAATCTGGTCTTGTTGAATTGATTTTGTGTCATTTGGTCAGGATATTTGTGAAATTCAGGAGGGTGAATGTGACGGATGTTCTCGAATGTACTCTCGATGTACTCGAAATATTAATGTATTTCACTAATCATCCTTCCATTCAATTTTTATTCTTTTACTTAGTAATAATTTGTCCACAAAAACATTATAATTTTGTTTTGTATCTTATTTTATTGTTTTGGGAAAAGAGTTTTGTATCTGTTGCGTGGTGACGTCATTTCTGGTAAATTCACGCTGCGTACTCAGATCGCTTTGAGCATGCTGGGGAGAGGTGAGCAGTTAGCGGTGCTTTCTCAGTATGTTTGTAAAAGTTTGATTAAGCCAATGGTATGCAGTAATATTGTTGTTCACAGTGTTATGGATGTATTAGAAAGTGTTTTACAAATGGATGGATTGTATTTAATGGTTTTATTACCGAGTGCAGCGGTTTGAGTATGTGTGTGTGTGTGTGTGTGTGTGTGTGTGTGTGCCAACAGCACGTTGTGATTTTAACGGATTTAATGACTGCTTTTGATCTGTGCAGGTGAAAAATCACAGATGAATGTTTTACTTACGCTGTACTCTCTTTAATCCATCCAGCGCCATCTAAGGCTTCTTAATAAAATCTCCTTCAGCAACAGTTCCAGTTGTTCCTTGTAATCTGTTACACAACGCAGATTTTGAACGGTCAGCTAAAGAAGGCCAGTTACACATCCGGAGAAAGTGTGTGAGAGTGTTTTTTTTCCCTTTGTGGGAAGGCACCACAAGACGATGTTCGATTTCAAACCGCAGTAAACACAAAAAAATGTTTACATGAACCACATTCATGCACCACTTCATTAATGACCAACTTCATTAATGACCAACTTCATTGATGACGTTTTCATTGACTCCTAAGAGAGAGAAAAGTGTAGTGAGAAAAAGAGAGAAGTGAATGAAATAATGAACATTCAGTTGAACATTTCACTCTCTCATTTTAAATTTCATATTTAAAAGATCTTAGTGACCACTAAGTTTATTTATTAAACTTTTGTCATACTATTGCCTGCACTGAGCGCTGTCCTTGAAATCACTTCATGTACACCGTAACTTACATGACGAAATCTAGCATGTGGTATTTTAACAGTCAATATTATGATGTCAAATGTAACAACCAAGATAGCACGTACGTCGTGGATACGTACGTGGATATATAAATATCTGTTCATCTTCTGAAGATCTGCTTTTAACATTGATAATATGTTTTCCATACCTCTACAAGAGCTCTGAAAGAGATCTTCCAACATTCAAAATTTTTGTATGCGCTGCATCCATCGCCGTTTGATCTTGAATCCGAGCAAACGCAGACGAATCAGCAAAGACTTTCATGCTCAATCATTTAAATTAATTTCCGTTTTAATTATAGTATAAAACATTTAGTTTCCCGGGCGGAGCTTTTGTCCAAGACTAAAAGAAATGTTAGAGCTTTCCCAGATAGCAAACCGACGTTGAATCAATGTTGATTTTTGGTTAGAAAGGTCAGTATTGGTCGTCAATCATATTTCGATGTTGAATCAACGTTCACTATTTTGTCGGTACATCGAAACGTTAACGTCGGAAGTAAAACATTGATTCAATATCGAAACAAAGTTATCAATACGACGCATCTGGTCGGAACCATAACCTTATTTGGAAACTTGGTGGGAGGAGTCGGAGTTCTGCACGTGCACACTTTATGGCGGCTAACCTTCACCGGAGTATTCATCTGAGGTAAGCAATATGTTTGTTTTACATAGTTCTTTTTACTAAAATATAAAATATTTGACCATTATTTTGTTGTTGAAGTTGTAATGTGTTATACTGTTTAGGCTTTGAAACGTTCTTGCATTATGAACTTGTAATTTATCATCGTGTTAGCCCACGGCCTGTTTGAGGTGAGCCACACTAAACGAGAAGGGGGAGTCTGCAGACTTGGAGCAAGCAGTTTTGCGCCCCAGGCAGTTTTAAGCCCCTGATGTTCCTTATTTGTCCAGTAGGGGTTCGCTGTACATTTTGAACCACCAGAACAGACCGAATAACATAACTTCATCGTCTATCGCGAGTTAGAGGTATGGTAAATAGTTGTTTTTGTTATCAAGCAATGGTCCAACATGCATAGTTTTTGAACGATTAATTAATGATATTGGTATGAATTAATTTAAACATCTTATATAAATATGTGTAATTTATACTCAAAGACAATACAATTATTACTTATTGGCGACCAGGTCGATGTTCTGTCTGGATCAACCTTAGCTAACCACGTGTATGCTAACTCGATATCTCTTACTCATGTTCATATTTACTTTCTTTCTAATTTTATTTTAATTTAATTTCGTCTCTATAGCCTATGCGAGATGGCCTTTTCTGGTAAGATGTTCTTCTGACCCTGTTTACTTGCATTAAAACACACTACAGTAGGCTTATATATATATTAGTGCTGTCAATCGATTAAAAAAATTAATCGGATTAATCACACATTTTTTCTGTGATTAATCACGATTAATCGCACATAACAATTATATTTTAAAATACACTTTTACATTTTAATAATTTCACATTTAATCTTCAAATTGATGTAGAAACAACATATTTCTTTAACAGCATCATTTTATGAAAGCTAACATTTTGATATTAGTATTGTAACTGATGTCTCTATTAAATTGATTATTTTAACATGAATTATAGCCATTCAACAGTATAATTGAGAGCTCATGTAGGAAATATACAGAAATTGAAGGACACTTTACAGTCTTTAATGCTAAGTTATAAATTAAATGCAGAAGAATTCTCATTAAAGCTATAAAATCACATTGATTTCTTCTTTTATTTTGTTCTTTGATTAACATTAGTGACAGGAGTCATAGCAGCACGTTTAAGAATGTGGCCCCTTTAAGAGCTGTCTCAGTACGCAGATCTGACCGTCACCGCACTCCCATTTTCACAACACTTTGCATTCATTTAAGATTTTATTTTACACTTTGAAGTCTGTGCTTAAGAAAATGCTAGACAAAACGGGCTTTCTGACATAATCTTGTGTGGTTTTATCCATTCAAGCACGAAAGAGAACATAACACGGATGCGCTGTCTGACAGAGATTCACCGACGCAGCCTTCAGCCCATGACTGTATACACCAGACTGGACCTCGCGTTGCGTTTTGCCACGTCCCACAGTTTAGAAGCTGTCTATCTTCATTGAACGCGTCAAAGCAACTGTTTCAAATCGCGCTTAAGTGGTTTAAAAGCCTGTACACGAATAAGAGCGTGATTACATAATGTAACGCTAGACAAAGGATGTCAAAACAAACGGATGTTGCGTTAATTGCGATAAATATTTTCTGACGCGTTAATTTGAAAAAATTAATCGCATGCGTTAACGCGTTAACGTTGACAGCCCTAATATATATATATATATATATATATATACAGTATATATATATAGCTGCACACGTACTTAAGTTTTTTATTATTTTAAGTCGTTAAGTCATATAGTCATCACAGTCAACATAATAATTAGACAGCAAACAATTTTCTTAAATTTATATTACGAAAACAAAAAATCAATAATTGAGCACCAACAACCACCAACATGTTCAAACTCAAATTTATTCCCATATGGATCTTGATTTTAGTTGTTTGTTGATAAAGAGATGATCCAATTATCTATTGTACATAATATACTTTTTTGTTAAAATATCTTAATGATCTGGATAAAAATGTATGTGCACTAATGTGGGTTTTATCACGTTTGTGATTGTTAGTGCTCAATTAATCGTGTATCTTGTTTTCTTAATAGTACACTGAAAACCCTAATAAGTTGACTGAACTAAATTGATTGAGTAAACTCGTTGCCTCAATTTAATTGAGTAATGGAGTCTCCCGAAACGTGCATATTTAAGTTTATTTAACTTGGCTGTTTGTAGACTATACTTTAATCTTTCAGTTCACCAAACTTGGCGCTTATTTAATGTACTTAAATTATTTTGTTCACTTAACTTGGTATTAATTTCAAGTGTACTTAAATATTTGTTCACTTATTATTATTATACACTAATATATAATATTATTTATTTGTTAACATAATGATGTTATTATTTTTGAAGCTTTGTGCACACAGAATGAAATAAAACAATGAACAGCATATTTAATCTTTGAATTTTTATTGACAAAATGTCACAATATTAATTAAAATACAGTAAAACACTATACTGTAATGGGAATGGGTCACCGACATGCAAATTTCATTCGCCAATTTTCATTGGCCTTTTCTAAATACTCAGAAGATGATAGGTTCTCAAGACAAACCCCATTCTGTCGGTTCGACACAACGTCTCGTTCCCTCCATCAGGGAACCGAGGTTACATCCGTAACCAAGACGTTTTGGCTAAACCTATGCCCATCCAATAAATGGTGGGAGTGAGTGCGGTATTTCAACATTGATAAGGTGTTCGTAGTTATGATTTGCCATCACACACCTCACAAGGCTGTTCTCAATATGGTCCCATAGGCTACAATTGACCTTTGACTTTTTACTGCACTCATCTTATAAATAATGTGACAAATGCCAAATTATTCAACATATATCAATAACACAACATATGGCTCAGTTTGTTTAATAAAATTGGGCTAGATTTCACGTGATAATTTCCCGAGATGAACACTGTTCATAGATCACTACAAACATGGTTGTTTTTTTATTTCTTGATTTACAGTTAAATCAGTTATAGACACTAGTTTAAGAGTTTAATTTAAGATCAACACCCCCTAGTGGCGAAATGTCGTCGAGTTTTGAAACGTTTCGAAACAGTAATGACGTAACGAAGCCTCGTTTGCTAAAAATCACGTGACTTATTAGCCAGTTTGATTCGCGCTACGAAGCACTGATTCATGAAGCGATAAGGGTTTCGAAGCTTCATGAAACCTGCTTCGAAGGCGCCCATCACTATTCTACAAGCGTGTGGAAATAAATGGCAGAAATACTGAGATCCATGTTAGGAAGGAAGGCATTTCTACAGAATTCAAAGTAACATAAAACGTAGTAAAATCAGTCATAATAATAGGAATTTACCCTAATCACAAGATTAAGAATGGGTCGCACTAATCTTAACGCTAACGTTACACTCCATATCATGGGCAAACACAACTCTGGTTTATGTAATGTATGTCAGGAAAGAAACTGTAGATCATGCTTTGATTAGTTGTAGAAAATATGAGCAGGAAATAATTAGTCAAGAACATATGCAAGCCTTGGGTATTACAGAATTCAGAATAAAGACAGGAGTAGGCTAGAATCGAGTAGAGTAGTAGCAGCATTAATAACATTCCTGAGAAATAGTGGTTGAAAAACAGAATATAGAAATTTTCTGTAACTTATCTTCGTCACACTCCAGCACAGTAGGTGGCGGTATGCACCTTTACAGTTGGTTTGCACCCACCAATAAATCCACAGAAAAATAAAAACTCGCAAGGAAGGCGGGGTTTCATCTTGAGAGGTTAGGAAGAGAAGGAAGGCCATCTTCGTGAGGTCGCATGCCGTTGTGGTGAGTTTAAAGGACGAATCGCTAATAAATATAAATATTATTTGGCGATGCGGCGTATTTTTATTTAAAAGACTGATTTGTATATGTGTATAAATGCACATTGGTGAGTTCGCTACCGTTTTCAGTAAGATCTCTATTTAGCCGTTTGCTATCTAACGTTAGTTACCAAACATTAAACTCCTGCACGAACACGTTAGACACGATAAGCGCTGCCTGAGTTACAGTCATATTCATACGGTCGATCTATAAAAATGATGTACTAAATTCGGTTGTTAAGTGGTGACGTAAGGAATACATTTTTCGGGTCTAAGCGTCTATTCATTTCAAGCGGGGCTACAGCTTAAACCGCTGTTTATGAGCACTGTTTACTAATATTGCATATTTAAGCAAATCATGTAACGTATTAACGCAAAGTATACACTACAGTAACCAGGCTCAAGGAATCTCCAACATCAATATTTTACTAAAGTATGAAAAATAAGTCGCTGACTGGCCATGTGGGATTTCGTTATGAAGATAGGATCGCGGTTTTCGGATAGTTTTATATGGTGGTGCGTGGCATCCATGGAAGCATATTGGTAGCTATTTTCAATTTGAAATGCAATACGCAAAATGGCAATTCAGTATATAAATTGTCAATGCAATTGTGTATTTAAATATACATTTTAAATAACATATGTGCAACATTAAGTGCAAAATTCAATAAAAATTGTAAATTCATATGTTATTTTCACTAAATGCATTAACATTAACAGGTTGAACATTTGGGATTGCATTTTCATTTACACGCAGCTCGTTGAGTGTTGCAAAATTCAATGTGGAGTGGACTTTCGAGCTGGCTACGCATCACTCGTTACCTGTGTGGTTTTGAGGTGTTGAAAACACGTACAACTGCAGAGATGATAAAAGCGTTAACTCGCTTGCACACACACGTTTTCATCATAAACACATTCAGTATTTGTTGTCTTAGTCAATATCTTAACATAATCATTCAGAAACTCGTTTCCGTAACTTCAGGAATCGAGTTACAGTGAATCTGTCACAGCCCAAACTGCAGCATCCGGATGAATAAGTAACCAAGGTTAATTTTCGTAAGGGCAGATCTCCACTTTGGCAATGTTTATGTATATTTGTGCATAATCTCTCCCCTTACACTGTCTTCAGCACAAAAGTAGCACAGTACAGACAGGTGTTTTTTCACGTGGATGGATCGCGTTTGTGATTGTACAGTTAGTTACTGAAGAGTGGTCTCACAAAACGACCATTTCTGAACGATTGTGTGAAGATATTGTGACAAAAAAGACAATTATCAAAATACTGAATGTGTTCATGATGAAAACACGTACGAGAAAGTCAACTTATAGTGATTGAGACATTCAGGCGAGCTCACCGCTAAGGCAGAGAATTATCTACGATATGTAGATAGCAATGTAGCTACCAGTTCTATCGTCTACAGACACGTAATAATCTTTAAAAAACACGTAAGTAATTTTGTTTTTGTGCTCCAATTCGTGTGCATGCGATTTAATGTTTGTATCAGCTCTGCAGCCGCACATCCATGCACGTAACGAGCGATGCTGGCTCCGCCTTCACACAATGACGCTGTATGGGGAGGGGGCGTGGCCAGCTCGAAGTGCATTTTCAAGTCCACAATCCACATTGAATTTTGCAACACCCAACGCGCTGTGTGTAAATGAAAATGCAATCCCAAATGTTCAACCTGTTAATATTAATGCATTTAGGGAAAATAACATTTGAATTTTCATTTTGCTACAGTTTTGCTTCACTATCTTAAACGTATATAATCAATCCGGGGAATGCATTTTCATTCTAATTTTGCAACTTAAAGAGCATTAAAATTTCCATTTAAATAACATATTAAAACTAGTGTAGGAACTGACAAATGTAATTGATATAATTGAATTTTTATTTTCATTTTGCACGTAATGTTGCACATATGTTATGTAAAATGTATATTTAAATACACAATTGCATTGTCGTTTTACATACTGCATTGCCATTTTGCGTATTGCATTTCAAATTGAAAATAGCTACCAATATGCTTCCATAGGCATCAGGCTTAACAAGCAGAAGTTAGACAGAAACCTCCAAACCTTCATATAGTCATTTAACATCAAAAGCAAGTCTGGAAGACCATTAAGCCAAAAATATAACCTTAATAAATAAAAGATCACGTGTACTATCTTGATATACAAACAAAATGTGTTTAATATTATGGTACTCCGTCGTTTATTTATTATATTAAATTAAAAAGGTCATTATGTTTATGCATTATATTTTACATGTAAGTGTTCAAAGTGGCTTTTGTGTGAATACTACCTATAGAATAGGCCACAAAAAATATGTGGACACCTCTATTGTGACATGACATCATCATGATATTTGTTATAAATCTTTCCCCACAGATGCCCAGACACTGTTCTGCTGTAGGTTGTAAGTCACGGGACACAAAAGGGCTTCGAAAAACAGGAATCACTTTTCACAGGTGTGTCTGTGAAAGTCTTTTTAAATATGCTTTTCAATAAACTTTCAACAGGTGGCCGATGAAACCAACAAATTGTAATGAGATTTGAACCTTTACAATAAGTTTTGATTTCAAGTGATAGCGGTTAAATTCAAATTTAGAGATTTGTGGCTTATGCTGCCTTCACGTGCTCTCGGAATTATCGGATATATGATTTTCTAGGTAAAATTGCACATGATCTTCTTATGGCAAACACAACATCAGAGGTTGAACTTGTTCATGTACAATTTTTACCTAGGAAACTCATTTGGTAGCCTAGATGCTTTTATCTAGAGTGACTTACTGTGCATACAGAGCAAGCTGTACATTTTGGGGTTATGTATTACCAAAGAATCGACCCATACTCTGCCTGTTGAGTCACAGGAAAGCTTCTTGGTTTACTTGACATTATTTTTTCCAGGTTGCCAAAGAAGGGAAACCCTCGTCGTACAAGTTGGATTATCAATTCCCGTCGCAAAGGTCCTGGTGGGAAAGGACAGTGGGACCCCCAGAGTCATTTCATCTACTTCTGCTCCAAACATTTTACCCCTGACAGCTTTGAACTCTCTGGTGTCAGGTCTGTAGTTTATTAGATTCTAATCTCCTTGCCAGTTCCACTTTATAGAGAAGCAATGGCAAAAACTGTTTCGCCATCATATTAAAAAGCATACAATTTTATTTATACAGGCATAAGATTTTTTATAGTTTTGGCAAAAAAAAATTATTTCAGTTTTCAATTTTATCCAAATTAATTTTATTTATATTTAATTTAGTTTATTTAGTGTTAAGCTCAATTCATGATGTGATAAACACGCAGAAGCGTTTTGGCTTTCCCCCGGCCGGTGAAAAAATGTCAGAACGCTAGCTGTTTGGAAAGGTAAGGGGCCTGGATCTGGAGATGTAAAAGTTACAGTCGGGAAAGTCAATTTTGAAAAGAAATGATTCCATAAAAAGTGTCTGGATAAGAATTTAGGACAGGGTTTTGCAGCCTGTTGATAGCCAACATGGAGGAGGATTTTGCAGCATTTGTAATAGTGTTGTCACGATACTGGAATTTCCAACTTCAATACGATACCTTAAAAATAACGATTTTTGATACCGCGGGAAAAGACTGCCATATTAAAGATCGGGTATCATGCTACGTCATGCATTCTGACTTATTTACACTGTTAAACGTGCTGGCTTCTCATGCTTAACATGGTCAACTTGTTAAAAAACGAGTTTGACGTATGAGATAGTATTTCTGTACTTTATACAATCCCCCAGATCTCCAACTTGTTTCGGAAAGTTTTTTTATAATTGTGGATCCCTGTGTCATAAAAGGGATCCTATTCCTTTTATTGGCTTACCATCCCACTTACCATCAAGATTATCTGTGGTGCGTCAAGATGGGCTGCGCTACAGCTCGTTACTCTTTCGATAGTGAAGTTTAGGTGTGTGTGTTTGTTCACGGCATTTCAGTGATGGATGTTATATAAACGGTGTATATAAAGCTGGATTTGGAGATCGTTTGAAACTGATAGATGGCGTGGTCCCAGTGCTAAAAGATGTCAAACTAAGTCATACAGTACCATTATTCACGGATCGTGCTCTATGGTTTGGAATGGGGTGTACGATATTGGCAAAAAAATTATATCTAGATATTTTCTGGGATTTCCCGATAACAATAAGCAGGGGATATTTTGCATCCTATAGTTTTATGTTGTACTAGCTCCATCTTACATGTTACCAGGACATTCATTGTTGATATTATTAATAGAGAATGAGAAAGATTTTCTCATCAAATCCTGTAATCAATCACTCATTCTCATGTCAACCTTTGTGAGTATTACTTGTGCAGAACTTAAAAGAAATTTTAAAGAACGATGTTAACCAAACAACACTGAACCCCACTGACTTCCATTGTATGGACACAAAACCATTGAAACATTTCTCAAAATATCTTCTTTTGTGTTTCACAGAAGAGTCATATACAGGTTTTCAACAACATAAGGGTAAATAAACGATGTTAGAATAAATTATATTTGAATGAACAGAAATGAATATATTTTGAGTAAACTATCCCTTTAAGGAAACGGTCTTTAAATCAGGGCTGCCCTTGACTAGAGATTTTGTTTAGTCGATTAGTAATCTTTCATTAAGTCGACTATTTGCATTTTTATGATATTAATTGAAATATTTCAATATACATGGGGAATAGGGACATCAGATGATGGTTTAAGCTTCATGTATGAAAAAGATGTTTAATGTAACATTGCTGACATTGTTCTAAATTACAGAGATATACAAAACCTTTATAATAAGCTTTTAAAATATAAATGAAGTGCTCAAGCGCAGGCAAAATGCAATCCGCTGTGACACTGCCACAAGTTATAATTATATGTCTCAATATAATAAAACTAGTGGAAATTGAAAAAAGATGGAATAAATCAATTCATCAGTTTTAGGCAAACAAAATTTTAGTGCAAAAAAATTAAAAGTGCCTACGGACATGCCTACAGACAAATAATGAAACCTTTTTCTCTGGACCAGACTGCAGAAATGAACTGTAGCAATATCTGAAACGTAGAATATAAAATAAATTGTAAATAAACGACTAAATAAAAATACAGCAAACTTGAAGCACATCAGTGAAAGAAAACATCAGTGGAAATAATCAAGCCGACGGCTTTAAAACCGAACGAAACTCCGAGGTCAGAACACAAAAAATAGCAATAAATAAATATATTCAAAAACATTGTTTAAACTAATAAATAAAATTTAAAGAAGTAACTAAACACCAAAACAATATAGACCATTAATTAACTCGCCTACTTTTTCCTTCGATTTCCGCATCTCCGCCATCAGTGCTCTTCTTCCTAAATATATGCCCAAAAATCGGATTTGAAGTGACAGTCTGAATGTAGCTTTTGTCCTGTGATCAAAAAAAAATGGGCTTTCTGTTCACGTTCTAGGCTCTTCTACATTTCTTTACATAATACGCTTTATTAAGGCGTATACAGAATTTGGTCTTAATGGATTAAACCACATTTAGCGTTTTGGAGTTTGTCCACATTGTAGGGAAAACTGAGCTCTGTGTCCCACACACAATGAAGCTGATGTACTCTACATCATAGAGTAAAATATAGTTCTCTGTCTCCAGTATCTCGATGAGTACAATATGAAAGCGCATTTTCGCGTATATCTTAATGAATATATTAACGCTGCGTTAAAGTTCAAGTAATGTTGTGTGAAGTCAAAGCACAAATGAAACGATCAATAAAAAACTGAAACTGGTGTAGGGTTGGGTACCGGACTCTGTACTTTTAAGGGCACCGACTGAATTACGTCGTACACTGAAAACCCTAATAAGTTGACTGAACTAAATTGATTGAGTAAACTCGTTGCCTCAATTTAATTGAGTAATGGAGTCTCCCGAAACTTGCATATTTAAGTTTATTTAACGTGCCGGTGTTGTAGACTATACTTTAATCTTTCAGTTCACCAAACTTGGCGCTTATTTAATGTACTTAAATTATTTTGTTCACTTAACTTGGTATTAATTTCAAGTGTACTTAAATATTTGTTCACTTATTTATTTGTTAACATAATGATGTTATTATTTTTGAAGCTTTGTGCACATAGAACTGAAATAAAACAATGAACAGCATATTTAATCTTTGAATTTTTATTGACAAAATGTCACAATATTAATTAAAATACAGTAAAACACTATACTTTAATGGGAATGGGTCACCGCCACACTGTAAAGGTGGTAACAACCAAATTAACTGCAGTACATCAATTGTACAACTCTATGCACATTTACAGTATACTTCACTCAAGTAACTTCACTCACAATTATGTTAATGTAAAATGAAAATATTATTATAATACACATAATAAAAACTACATTTCACCATTTAAGCTTTATGCAAACACGGCACATTGTCACTGAACATTGTCTTCAAAGAATAGAAGTCGTCAAATGCAAGGAGTTGGGGGACTGAAGATCAGTGTCCTCGAATAAGATCAGCTCTGGTACATCAAGGATAGTGTTGCGATGATCAGACACCTAGTAAAAAAACAGGTATAAATAGAGTATTGTGATCAGGAATCAAAGGTTTATCATCAATGCATGCTTATCAGAATGCACATTAAGTTTATTAAAATAGCTAATCACTAACCCTAAACCAACATTATATTAACATGTATACATTTGAATTGATGTAAATGTAGATGCTTCCTGCAAAGAATTTGGTATACAGTTTTGAAAGTATGCATTATAAATGACGTTTATTATATTGAAGACTTGAACAAAAAAGTTGCCACCTTTGTATATTAAAGTAATGCTTCACCCAAAAATGAAAATGTACTCACACTCAGGCCTTTCAATATATAGATGAGTGTGTTAAAGACCTTCTGAAGTGACTCAATGGGGTTTGGTAAGAAAAATATATATATTTAAAACTTTTTAAAGTAAAAAGTTTTGGGTGAACTATCCCTTTTAAGAACAGATGTACTTACTTAACATGACTTGAAGAAAGAAGAGTCATCATCTCCGAGCATGATAGGCGGTCCTCAAAGAACAAGGGTTCGGACATCGGTTGGTTGGGCTGACTTTAGAGGAAAAGATTAAATTCTATTAATGCCAGAAAAACTTAATATCAATCTATTTGAAGCATTGTTATGAGAATATATGATTTAAATTAAGATTATCATACATAACACATTACTGATATGAATATAAGAAATAAATTACATGTTGACAATGTCCCATCGTGTTTTTGTATGAATTTTTGCCAGATTAACTTTCAAACTACTAATGGAGTTGAACGTACAAAGACAGTCCTTGTGTAGGCATGGAAAAGGTACAGTTTTTGTATGACCACCATGTTTCAAACGATAATGTTTGAGAAGTTCCCCTCTTTTTGCAGAGTCAAAAATGCAATACTTACATTTCCACATGTCGTTGTCTCATGTTACCTGTAACAGAAAAAATTGAAAATATTAAGTTTAACAAAGTCAGTGCAAAAACAACGAAAATTACATTATAATTAAGATGGTAATCTTACAATGTTATCCAAAAGAAACCTAAACATCCAAATAAAGGTGACAATCATACTAGAAGGTACATCAGATATGGCTGTTAAATACGTAAATTACTTTGTAGCTAATTACTGGTGACCAGTGTGAAGATGGTCTGTAATTTCACATATACTGTATATGCGTCACTACTAAACATCACTACCCTTATTCGTCTCAGCTATAGTTGCAATGTTCTTATAACACACAATTAACCTATAATTCATACTTTAAAAATGCACTGTACAAGTCAAAATATGTAAAAAGTCGACTTCTAAATCATACCTTGAGAACATTATATTGAAAATATTGTTATTTAACGGCGACAATGACAAAGTTTGCCCTGGAAAGGCTAACCCACGTGGTCTAAAGTTAAGCAGTAACGATAGCTACCATGTGCTTTCTCTCATCACAAAATCATTAAAAAAAATATCGGCGAGGTTGGCAAAGTTTGAGCGGGAAAAAACAACGTTAACTGATCTCAGAAGTGGCTGTCATGTTCTTTACAACAGAAATACACGATTACACTATGATTAAGTGTTTGAACTTATATGTTTCAGTATTACAAATCAATAAAGAACCATTTTATATCTCAGTTGTTATAGCGTTACCATCACAAATCCATACCGTTAATTGATGGCTACGCTAGCAAGTTTGACCGGGCTGCATTGTCTTTTATTATAGAAATGTTCCACAAGGATTTAAATAAACATATTTCACTCTTAAAAATCACACAGCATAACTTTATATATAAATAAATGTACTTACCGAACATAGCACATATTCCGTCTTGAACTGTGAGTGTCAGCTCAGCAACAGAACAGACAAGGCCGAAAGGACCAACTTTGTAATCCACCAATCGGTGCATTAGTTTTCTTGTTGCTAGGCAGAACAGAACTGCTTGCATGGAGTGAACCATTTAAGTAAAAATAACCAAAAGGATTTTTAAAGGATTAATCATGATTTTGAGCTCACAAGACTTGAAATTGTAAGTTTAAGCATTTTGAAGGTACATAAAGTTAAATCAACTCATATTTTTAAATGTCAGGACCAAAATGGAAAATTGTAATTAATGTTTAGTCAACATCACTTGATTGTTTAAGTACATACAACATTAGGGTTTACAGTGTATTACCGAGTATCGACTAGGGCTGAAATGATTCCTCGAGTAACTCGAGTAATTCGAATACAAAAAATCATCTTTGTTTAATCCATTTAACTACAATACACACGGAGCACTGCGTTTCCCCACGGACCGTTATTACTAACGCACAGCCCGCTAAACTCTATTCATGTTGCAGGGCTCTCAAGTCTCACGCATTCACCGTGAGACACACGCATTTTAGTCTGTTCACACGCTCACACGTATTTCTCATGCTGATAAATAAGTGATAGCTTATTGAAATGGTGAACTGCTATTTTACTTAGTTTTAGTCTATTTTGCGAGTGAAACTTGTTTTCCGGCTGCATTGAGTCCATAAAACTAGATGTGGACTAGTGGATGCCAAATCCTGTTATTTACACATGCCATCTGTCTGTTCTGCGTGTCCGAGTGAATGAACTGCACAGTTTAACGTGCTACACGTGTGATGCTCATGAATTTGTCTGCGTCTGCGCTGAATGAGGACATGAACTTCACCTCCTGAGTTGCTCTGAGAGTTTATTTCACGAACATGTTATTGTTTGAGTGAAGAAACAGACATACTAAAAAATAAGCGTCTTCTGACAACCTGCCAAATTAAAAGTCATATGCTATATATTACTATTTAATAGTAAAAAAAGAAACTAAAACTAATTTATATAAACTAAATGCATCATGAAAAGCTGAAGTTAGTTGTTTACCTTTGAGATTATTCTTTCTATTTTTATTCATGTTTCTTATTTATATGTTTGTATTATATTGCATTTTGAATTTAATATGGCAATGGAATGTACTAAATGGGTTTAGTTTTCACAGATATTAATGTGTGCGATTTCAGCAATAAAAACTTTAATTGTTCTAAAAAGGAAACAAATTAGTTATTTTACTCATTTTAAGAGACCTGTCTTATTTTCTCTTGTATATTTAGTATTGCTTTTTAATAAAGCATTAAAACCCTTTAATGCTCGGCTAGCCATGGATTATCCCACTTATACCATGGTCATTTGCCAAGTTAAAGCTGTTATAGGTGATTACAGCAAAGAGTATGGCAAGGAGAAACTCAATAGAATGTTCCATTGCAACACCTGCGTCCAGAAGCAGCCCTGCGCTTTCCCCATTTTGGGGTTTAAGTGACTGCAGTCCAATAGGTTTTTGCTGATGCTATGGCAATATCAGCTCTTTTGTTAAAAAAAAACTTACATTAAAGCTGAAATCCAACCTGAATGACAACACATAATAAAGCGCTAGACTAGTAAGCATCAAATCCTTTTAACAGTTTATTTGTGTTATTTGTTTGTGACTTTGTGTACTTTATTTTTTATACAAAACCTTTGCTCTCCAGATACCATGTCAGTTTTGGTTGAAATTCGATTAAGTTCAAGTATTAGCATTATAAATCCTGAATTAATACCAACATATGAAATTAAGTTAAGGACATATGCATCAGAAAAATTGGGAATGTTGGACAATACATAATTATATAACAGTAGCATAACAGCTTGACAGTAAAACATAGCCTATATAAGATAATACAACATTTACTGTAGGTGTCAAAAAATTTACTGATGACTTAACTTGAGACAAGGAAGTTCCAGGATTTCATTAGTGTAAGATTTCTCTCTAAATTAAGTATGACAGGTAAGAATTAAGTGATTTAGATCATCTAAGGTTATAATAAAGTTACCGTTTCTCAGGAGGTAGGCTATACATAACATTACAAATGTAACATACAAAATAAGTTATCAATGAAATTAATAGAGCAAATGAATTTAATAAGCTCATTCTAATTTAGTGTGCTGCACAGACCGATCTGCTTAAAGTATGTCATTGTCATACGAGAGCGATACGACAGTAAACGGCTCATTATGCTTTTAAATCACCCTCTTGTACTTTATTGTTGTAAAGCCTATCGTTACACATGTTTGATTATGTTTGACAAACGTAGTTTTGGCTGTGATGACACACGCCTGAACGTGTAAAGTGCGCTGTTTATCAGTTTTTTACGGTGACAGCTGAATCTCAGGGAGGAATTTAAACAGTCGCATAATTTACGTCATGCTTTCAGTTCTGCGCTTCGGCACGATTTGCGCTCACACTACATGTGCCACGCCCGAGCCCAACCGCACCGTGCTCTGGCCCACCTCTTCCAAGCGAGCCACGGACCGCTAAACGAACCATGCCCAGGTGCGGATACTGAGCGATCAGACTAGTCAAATGAACCGGGCTTTGGGGGTAAAACATGCTCGGGCACAGTTCAGATTTCCTAGTGAGAGTACACGCTAAGATAGCGCTGGCTTAGGTCCCACTTCAAAACACACTATTTTTACCCTTTTATAAAGCCAAAGGCATGATGAAAGGCAAGATTTGTACTGTCACATTTGATAATTTTGATTTAAAGGCTATCAGTGTTTATTAATGCTTTTTTTTCTATTTAGTTATTTTATTTATTCGATTTCAATACATGTATTTCTTGTTTTTGAAATGCTTTGTTTATTGAAACGAAACTGCACACATTTCCATTAACAGTTAAGTTTGACATTATAAATGTCAGATCAAGAGCAGTGTGCGGTGAGGGCCTATAGGCTACACTATAACCTTTCTGTTGTTTAAACTGTTATGTGGTCAGCAGACCTGGAACACCTTCATAGGTGTGCATTTACTGAAAGTTAATGCATACCCATAGAACGTTTGTCAACCAATCAGATTTAAGCATTCAACAGCCCTGTGGTATAAACAGTTTTAATGCACACCTTCCAGCCAATCAGAAATCAAAATCCGTGATCCAAACCTTGAGTTTTGTGATCCGTTGCACCTAGGGCTGTCACGATTATGAAATTTGACTGACGATTAATTGTCTAATAAATCATTGCGATTATGACGATTAATTGTCTGTTTTAGAGCTTTGACTTTTAATTCTCATACATTTTTTATTCTGCTTTGAAACGACCATATTGTTCTGAATATAAAGACTGTTCTTTTTCTTGGAAATACATAGGAAAAAATTGGGTCATCATACTTAAGGTTTAGGCTTTTACCTGTCAATAATACAACTGCCAAATACTTGTAAATTGATCAGGAGTGAATTGAAGCCACCATTAAAATGCTATCAGTCATAGAAAAGCTAGTCTGTTTTTTTCTCACTTGCAAGACTACAATAAAAGTTTACTTCTATGTTAATGAGGTTTTGGTAGACTGGTTTTCACACTGAAATAATATTAAATTGTACTGCAGGTTATTTTTATGGTATATGCTTTAGTTTTTTTTTAAGTGATTGTGTTGTGGTGGTACATTTTACAAGTATTACCATGCTTTAGTTACAATATATACAATAAAATATGCAATATGCAGATGCACTACAGATGTGCAATAATTGCGATGATCTGAAACCATCGCGAGTTTACTGTTGTGACTCAGGGTAAGCCAAGGCAATCGTTTTGGACACTGATCTGTTTATGTATTTGCTCAATAATTAATTTCTGTTTATTTATAACCCAAAAACAGATTGAAGCTTCAAATAGGAAGAATAAATATATTAATTAATACCTCTCTTGCTTTTTAGTGGCTATCGCAGGCTTAAGGATGATGCAATTCCCACTGTTTTCGAAATTCAGCCTCAGAAACGAGGCACAGCTAAGAGATGTGCTACAAAGAGAAGAGGCAGACCACGAAACGTGGACAAACATATCAGGTACCTTGCATTAATCTCCAATTTAAAGGCTGTTATTTTACTTTATAACCTGTCTAAACAAAATCTAATTTTTGTGGTTATAAAATCCTTGATCTTAGAAAACAGTTAAGTGTTTCTGTCCTTTTGTATTTCTCTACTGTGGATAAGTTTGTTTTACCTAATGAGTAAAATAATAAATGTGCGTGTTTTCAACAATTCACTTTAGTGTCAAGAACTCCTCCAATAATGAGGACTCAGAAAGCGAGGAGATCTTCAATGGTGGAAGAGTGACGCAGACGGTAGCACATGATATAGGTGTTAAGAGCTCTGAACAAGTTAAAAGGGAGGAAAATCAAAGGCAACCTCCTCCCCAACCATCATCGGAGGCTGTTAACACTGCTGTAGATGATCAGCTAGCTGTTGCCTCTTCTCCTCAACCTTCCCCACGTATACCTTCTCCATCCTGCTACATGAGGCGTCTCCCTCCACCACCTGGCTTCTATCTGCCAAAAGAACACAACTATGCTCAGTTGTGCCCTTTACTGTGGCGTAAACACTATGATAAAGCCATTGACAGCTTAGAAAAAACACTGCACCTTCTTAGTGCGGCCCGACGCCGGGAGAATCGGTTACGCAATGCCCTTTTGCGCCTTAGAGAGAACCGGCTTAAAAGTACCCTTATTCGCGTGCGAGATGGAGTAAAAGGAAAAGAGGACAAAGGAGGCAGGTTTTCAAGCTGGGTTGCTCAAAAAGCAGATCTTCTGGCTGAGGGTTGGAACGGCCAGGCACTGGCAAGGTCAACGGTCATGTTGGAAGATGAGGAAGGATTTTGTCTTTATTGTGGAAGAGACAGTGAGGGAAAAAAAGTAATTGGCCATAAAGAGGCAACAGTTGGACCTGATGATGTTCAAGGGCTCCAGGTAAGGTGCAGGCCTAAAGGAATGAAGGAAATCGTAAAAAAAGTCAATGTTCCTAAAATACTCAAAGATCAAGGGTCAGGAAACACAATCACTGATGTGCTACCCATTGACCAACAGAGCTACTATGTTTATTACTGTGAGAGTGTTGAGAATGAGGACACGATGCAGGTGGTCACCATGGAATTGCAACCACACCAGCTTAACACAGAGAATGAAGCTTTTATTGACCAGCAGAATAATGCCGAAACCATCCAACAACAACTGGCAGTGCTGCAACCACAGACTGAAGAAATACACCCACAGATGCATACTGTAAATGGACCTGTACAATACTCATCCACACTACATGATACTTCAGCACCATTCCAGCTTCAGGTTCTGCAGTCACATCCTGGACTGCTTTTTCCAGAGATTGATACAAAAGACAACAACGAATCGGAAATGGATAAGGGAGGAGGGCAGCACTTTTACTGGGTACAGGAAAGGACAGATGATCATGTCATACTGATGTCAGTGCCTGCGGAAACAAGTGAACAGAGCAAAAGTGAAAATGATGAGAGTGTGATTGAGGCTGTGCAACATCAGTCAGTATTGGAGAGGTTTCAATTTAGGGTGACCGAGGATCCACTGCATGTAAAATGCGATTCCACTCCCTTGAAAACTACAGGGTGGGGGAACAGTCAAGTCACTCATCAGTCAAACTTGAGGCATACAGGAGTGGGTGGAGATGTAAGGGAGAGGCTGAAGGAACATCTTGAGGGGTTTGAGCTACAGCTTAGCAGCGAGTTTATTGACTGAATTGCTCTGTATAATACTTCTATAATTTTGCCTGTGGTTATTTTCCATACAATTTGCAACCTACAGAAAGGCTCTTTTCAGAGGAGATGAGCAGTCTGTTTAGATCAGAATCATTGTAAACCATGATTTAATAAAACACTACTACAATGTGTATGTTGAAATGTGTTGAGTTTGACAATAAACATGGTGTATGGACAGTTTCATCAATATTAGACAGCAGTATTTTGAGGATTGGTCCTTAAAAATTAAACTCTTTATTGGATTGATTATTCAATCTGCTTATTAGGATAAAGTAATTGAATAATCAATCCAATAAAGAGTGTAATTGAAATGTACTCTTGCCGACTAATACATTTTTTCTGTTTTGTCTAGCATTATGTTTTTAAGCTTTGTTCACATAAAAATCCAGCCAATATTAACTACTTCCTACTTGCCAAAGGAAGGCCCAGTTCTTTATTCCTCTTAAAGGGATACTTCACCCAAAAATGAAAATTCTGTCATCATTACTCACTTTCGAGTTGTTCCAAATGTGTATTAATTTCTTTGTTCTGAAGAACACAGAGAAAGATGTTTGAAATAATACTTATAACCAAACAGATTACAACACCCATTGACTACCATAGTAGGAAAATGTACTTTAAACTTTTTTTTGTTCTGTTAAACACAAAAGAAGACATTTTGAAGAATGTAGGACAGCAAACAGTTCTGGGGCACTTGACTTTTTCCTACTATGGTAGTCAATGGGTGTTGAGATCTGTTTGGTTATAAGCATTATTCCAAATATATTTCTCTGTGTTCATCAGAACAAAGAAATTTATACACATTGGGAACAACTCGAATGTGAGTAAATGATGACCGAATTTTCATTTTTGGGTGAAGTATCCCTTTAAGGTGTTAACTTTATCTACTTTTACATCCTGGGGAGTTTGATCCTTACCTTTATTGCAATTGGCTTGCTTACTGTAATACCAAAACACTATTTTCTATAAAGCTTGTAAAACTATATGCATATGAGTACAAATAAAACTGTTTTGATTTAGAGAGAATTTACTGTGGTCATATGAACTATCATTATTCCTCACTAACGCAATTTCCCTTTTTTATTACATAAAGTAATAGCTTAAGGATTGTGTGACTAATTTATTGGACTTTATGTGGGTCTCTCAGACAGACAGACAGACAGACAGACAGACAGACAGACAGACAGACAGACAGACAGACAGACAGACAGACAGACAGACAGATAGATAGATAGATAGATAGATAGATAGATAGATAGATAGATAGATAGATAGATAGATAGATCAAGTGAGGTTTTGACCCCAACAATGACAATGATAGTATTACCATGATTTGGATTGCATGCGAAAAACAGTTTCTGTATTCACCACCCTGTACTTTACATACTTGCAGAGATTTTTTAAATACGTTCATTTGTCAATTTCTTTGTTTCGTTTTTCATGTCGTACAGAGTCTTTCTCTGAAGTCAAGCACTTCATGCTTCCTGCTGCTGACCAACTTTATGGAGATGCAGATTTCATTTTCCAACAGGACTTGGCACCTGCACACAGTGCCAAAGCTACCAGTACCTGGTTTAAGGACCATGGTATCCCTGTTCTTAATTGGCCAGCAAACTCGCCTGACCTTAACCCCATAGAAAATCTATGGGGTATTGTGAAGAGGAAGATGCGATATGCCAGACCCAACAATGCAGAAGAGCTGAAGGCCACTATCAGAGCAACCTGGGCTCTCATAACACCTGAGCAGTGCCACAGACTGATCGACTCCATGCCACGCCGCATTGCTGCAGTAATTCAGGCAAAAGGAGCCCCAACTAAGTATTGAGTGCTGTACATGCTCATACTTTTCATGTTCATACTTTTCAGTTGGCCAAGATTTCTAAAAATCCTTTCTTTGTATTGGTCTTAAGTAATATTCTAATTTTCTGAGATACTGAATTTGGGATTTTCACTAGTTGTCAGTTATAATCATCAAATTAAAAGAAATAAACATTTGAAATATATCAGTCTATGTGTAATGAATGAATATAATATACAAGTTTCACTTTTTGAATGGAATTAGTGAAATAAATCAACTTTTTGATGATATTCTAATTATATGACCAGCGCCTGTATATTTACTCCACCAGCGGAAGTTGTCAATGTGACCACACGAGGTCACTCTTTGAAAATATATTAAACTCTGAAAAACATTGTCTTCACTGAATGCAATTCTTGACTAAAGTTTACATGTAAAGTTCTTGACCATTTTTAATGTGGATTCAAATGGAAAGTTATTGTCATGAAACAAATGTTTGCCATACCAGATCAATGAAGATCTATTGATCTGTGTTGTGTTGCTAATTAAAGATAGTAATTAGTTGCTAAAGACAAATTAGCATAATTTGCAATCATATCTATTTGACAAAAACATGTGGAGGCAAGACTCACGAGGACGAGACCCCTGAGACATCGGTCCACTCCGTAATAATAAAACTAAACTAGAACTGTAAGTTAAATGGTTTAAACACTTATTTAAAATGATTGGTTAAAATATATAGTTGTTATATGAATAGTTGACACAAAATAAATTGGGAATTAAAATTAGGCAAACAGACGCACTTGGCTATGATTGGTCAGCGAAGAGAAGGCACCGCCCACATAATGAAGATATTAATCCCGCTGCCAAGCACGCATCAAACTCTACCGGTAGCCTCTACCTTCTTGTAGATTTACTAATGATTGTACAAGTGAGATCACGCAATTGCTACAGCAGCAAACGCATGGAAGGCAACCAACAAAAAGTGGAGGCTAATATTTTAGTGCTTGGAGCTGAGAAAGTTGGAAAGTCTGGTAAGGCAATAGCCTTTTTTATGTCTTTTACTCTGCTAATAAAAGTACAACATAGAATTGGTTTCAGTCTGAAGTAGATTAGTAACTCGTTTTTTTTCAACAGCTCTTACCGTGCGCTTCCTAACGAGGCGGTTTATTGGAGAATATGGAGATATAGGTACTTGGATTACAAATCATCACAGTTTACTGCCCCTCATTGCGGGTTGCCTCTGTGAACGCTTTTTTTTAATCTATTACAGAATCAATATACAGCCACGCTGACCAGATTGACGGGCGTGATATTTGTTTCAACATCTGGGACTCACTTTGCCAGCAGGTAATAGGCTAATGTTTTCAAATTTGCTGAAAAAGAAAACAATAGAAACCACTACAAACAATAGAAATCATCACACAAAAAATGTATGGAAGTATTGGTTAAAATGGGGATTTTATTGGAGACTATGGTCTCCATAGGCCTAGGTGTCTCTGCTTGCTGTGTATGACTGCCAAATAGATGTTATAATCTATCCGAATAGAAAATGATTAGGATCTGCAATTTGCAATCTCTATGCTGGTTGTGTTTTGGCTCTGATGTTATCGATTGGATGGGAACCAGTAACACCATTAAATTCTACTGGAATAATGCCCAAAACTCACTGTAAGGAATCCTGTACTGATTCTAATGGAAAACAGTTCATTGATAATGGAAACCCTCAGAAAGAATCACAATGATAGGATGATAGCTTTGCGTTTAAGTAATGCATACATCTCTCATTTCAGAACGGTGAAGAATCAGGGCACATAAGTGACAGACAGCTGCAGTGGACAGACGGCTATATTCTTGTGTACAGCATCTGTGACCGCACCAGCTTCAATGTGGTGCAGGAACAAGTGCAGTGCATACGACAAGCTAAGCAAAAACTGGCCAGCACAGCCCCGATCATCATTGTAGGGAATAAGAGAGATCTCCAGCATCTGCGAACTGTGTCCAGCGAAGAGGGCCGACTGTTAGCACGCTCAGCGGACTGTGGGTTTTTTGAAGTCTCAGCTGCTGAAACCTACCACAGTGTGCTGATGGTGTTTCACGAACTGTTCGAACTGATCCGAGAGGCAAGGGCGTTCAAGAAGGGCAACGCAGGGTTCAAAGGCATCGTGAGGAGCATGTCAGCTGTGTTTGGAAGAAAGCGGACTGATTAGTTTTATATTTCCCCTTAAAGCGGTGGATAATTCAGGGAAAAACCCTTTAAGAATCCATATTGGAAGGAAAAAACTGATTATTGATCTGAATGGGATTTTTGCAAGTTGACAATCTTAGCTGTTGTTGTGGTATCAAAGTCTGATCAGAAGCAAAATCTCAAATTCTGTTTGCGCTGGCACATTTTTAGGCACATTAGCACCCATAAATCATTATTAAATCAATAATTTCAAACTTAGTTGTCTCTGAGTGCAAGAAAGCATGCTTATGAAAGTTCTAAGGAATTTCAAACGAGACTTACACTCAGTCTACATTCAGACTGTACAGTACATTCTCTCTTGTACTGCTTTGTTTTATTGCAGAAAGTAAGTGCAATTGTTGGCTTGTTCCTTTCTAGCCCTTTGTCTATGCAACTATTTAAGACTAAAATGTTGCTTCCAGCACATGATAAATGTTATTGATACACTGTAGCGTTTAATATTTTTCATATATAGCCCACATAGGTCATATGTAATGCTAGAAATTCAAGACCTTTGTCTACAAAAATGGATATACAGTACGTGCTGTAGTGAATTATGGCACTTTAAAAAGGTTTTCCACTTTTGCTCTGTTGAACTTACACTGAGAATAATGTGTTTTTAAAGTAGCTGTGTTTCATTAGAGGTCCTTGGATAAATTGATGATACTTCCTGTTCATGATTTCCAAACACAGACTGTAGTATACAATGTTAGTTTAAAAGCTTATGCTAATATTGTTTTATAATGAAACATAAAATGCTTTTAAATGTGTTGCATTGTATTGTTCATTTGCTCCTTTGAGTGTTTAAAAAATTATTATAAAACCGTATATTTTAATTATTATGATGTGCAATTTGCATGTGTCTCAGAGTTGGGCTCTGCTCTTTAAGCAAACAGATCTTACATTAGTCACTTGCATTGTGACTACTGTCAAGATTCTAGTACTAGACAAAGTTTATGATGACCTCTAAAGTAACAATAAATCCACAAGTTTTAAATCTTAATGCATTCACATCATAAAGCGTAGCAATTTTGGTATCCACTTTAAAGCTTGCAATATAATTCTGCATCCTAAAATGCTCTTTCAATAATCTGAAAAAAATCATATTCAGTATCAATGCAGTTTTTCAGAAAACAACCAACAATTTTTT
Organism: Triplophysa rosa; assembly: GCF_024868665.1. Classification (NCBI taxonomy): domain Eukaryota; kingdom Metazoa; phylum Chordata; class Actinopteri; order Cypriniformes; family Nemacheilidae; genus Triplophysa; species Triplophysa rosa. Next base: position 19,736,835 of record NC_079905.1, on the reverse strand, counting down.
AAGCAACGAGCTAATTATTAATTACTATACATTGAATTTAAATTCTTTGCACCCTTTCGAAGAAAAAAGATCAGTCTTAATCTCAGTCCCATTAAGTAATTTGCTCTTTAGTAAACCAAGCAATATAACAACCCTGTGTAAATGAAGTAGTAACGAATTTGCCACTCTAATGTCATTAAACCTGTTGTGTCCTAACAGCCAGACGGAAGTCCAGACCCCTGAGCATCACATGTACATTTATTCACATGTTAACGGGCTCAGAACGGATAATATCATGTGAATGGGTTGCTTCTGTTTGTTACATGGGTGTTGTCTAAATGACTTTGCCATTTATACAAAGTGAAATGAACAACATTCTGATTCATATTGTATTGACATAAATCTGTGAATGTTGGCCATACCACATTCATAAATCTTTACAAATCCTTGAACTTTTACTACCTGCAATTTCATGAGCTTTGAAGGCATAAAGGATTTTTGCAAACTCATTACTGCAGTGATAATAAGAGCATAACTGTAGAAAACAATACTTTTGTACTTCAGACGGAGGGAGTCGCTTACGGTGCCTCCCTCCTACCAAGTGTGCTTTGCGGGGGAGCCGGCTGTGAACACGGAAGCTGTTTCTATATGCGTGTGTATGATATTCATTGACGCACACATGCCTCTGTCCACAGAATCACTCAGTGACACACCAGCCTGGATTCCTCCTACAACCATTTTTTACGCTACCGTTTACACACAAGCCTTCGCATTAATTTTCCCAATGAACCACAGAGTGCTCCTCATGCTTTTACAACAGAGGCAAAACATTCTGGCCATTCTGAGAATCATGTTTATCTAAATAGATCATTGTTGAAAAATGAATCGATTATTTACTTTACCAAAACAATACGGCTCTAACCACTATTAGGAGACCACCACAGTGAAATGATCTCAACAACCCAGGAATGGTCTTTGGTCTATGCCCTGTTTTAAATTGGATTGTTCACCCAAAAATGAAAATTCTTCATTTACTTACTCTCATGTCATTCAAAACTTGTATGACTTTCTTTCTTCTGCAAGATATTTTGATGCTTAACTTTGATCCTATGAGCACAAAATATATTCTGTTGTGTTCTGCAGAAGAAAGAGTCATATACAGGTTTTCAATGAAATGCGGGTGAATAAATGATTCATTTTTGTTTTTGAGTGAACTATTCCTTTAAACTCCACATATAAATCCTGTCACAAGTTTAAAATTCATATACATAAATTAGATAGCTACTTAAAATTAATAACTTTTAATCACTTTTTTGTTGCACCTTTTGTTGTGTTTGTTTTGCGTTTTGTGTATAATAAAGCCCTGTTGTGTTAACCCCTTCACTGCCTGCCTGCATTTGGGTTCTTCATGGTGGAAGTGTTTGAGGTAAGTCAGGGACAAGAGGGATTTTGAAAACAGACAGATTCTGAACACTGTGTGCATATGAGATCCTGCACGTAGGCCTACAGATGTGGAACACATAGTCTCTGCATTTCAAGGGCTCTTCAGTGAAAAAGACTGTTCAAATTGAGCATTAATACGCATAGTCTTGCACGTTTACTGAAGTCTGTTCACTCTGATGATCATCATGAAAATTAAACAACCTGAATAAACATTATTGCATAAAAGTCCTTGCATACTGTATATGTAAAGTTAGGAAGGTCTACATGAACACAGACACTAAACCACATATGCACCTAGTGATGCTTAAAAAATAACTCTTGAAACCCTTTGAAAGCAAATGCACCGCAGAATGGGCCTCACTGATTTTGTGCAATGAGCTAAAATAATACAAGTCAGTGATTTCATGAACTGTGGGTTAAAGAAACAGTGTTGTGCTCACGTAATTACAGAGACTAAATGCAGCAAAGATGTAGTGGGATAAAATTTGATACAAGCAGCTGATTTTATAAGAACGATGTGAGAGGACAGTAATTTGAGTACAATGGGGTTTGATTACTGGACATATGCTTCAATATAACATGTTTTACCTATTGTTGAGAAGGTCTTATCTAGATCCAAAAAGAAGGTGCGTGTTATTTCCCTTTTAATAAATTAACAAATGAGAATGTGCATTTAATATTAACTTGATAGGGAGGAAGACAATAACTAAGCTTATTCATGATTATTATGTGACGTCACCGTGATTCGTCGCTGCTATTTTTGTGTTCAGTCACAGCTGCGTAACCTGTTGCAGTCTATGGACACCTCAGCCTCAACTACCAGAGGAAGATCCTCAAACACTCCCAGAAGGTTCACAACAAGGCAACAATATGCCTGGGATATGTTCTATTGGCTATAACAACCATCATCAGAGAAACCCTGAACCACAATTGTATTCAATACCAAAGGAGTTGCCACTGGCAGCCAACATTTAAATCCAGATTGCGCAGTCAGCACTCCAAAAAAAGCACTCAATTAAATGAATTATACATTTTATCTTTAAGATCACTTTGCCAGAAAAAAAGTTTAAAACACATTAAGTTATTAATAAATGCAATCATTTCCAATAAGAGTAAGGATTTAATTACAGGAACATATTTAAATGACATGAGCAAACCTCTTCACTCTCGTTTGCATGCATTTGTAATTATTCTGATTATTTGCTATAATACAAACGATGCTCTCAGATACAGTTGCGTACTGGCTAATGTTTGAATACGCATCGAATGCAAAACACTTTTCTTTGGACGTGTTTAGTTATTCTTTATTGTGATAAATATATAGAGATGTGACGAAAATGCCTCAGCAACGGTTGTGTAGTAAAATGTCGTCGCGTTCGCACAGTCTCTGGACTAACGGCAGCAAGTTTTGTTGATGCCAGTGTGGTGCTGAAAAATTATTCCTGCCAAATTATGACTCCCTCCTCCATACCCCACTAACGTTAGGGTTAGATCAAGGTATCGTGTACATGAGTGTAATCATAATATTGCCAAAATCCCAATATAATCCCATTATCAGGGTGCATGTAAACTTAGTCACTGATTTAAAAGTGCTTAGATGTGCTGTGTTTATTGCCATGTAGGACAACAGAAGTGACGTTCTCGGTACTCATGAATATTTTATTCAATTTTGGTATCTACAAAGGACATTGTTTTTAACTTGAGGGAATGCCACTAGTGAGATTCTTACATCTATCTACTAGATCTTTGGCCCACTCATATTTTGAAAACTCCAGTTCTCTCAAATTGTCCCCACTGTCTGTCTGTCTGTGGACTTATTGCTTGTCACTTCAGAGCTGTCTGGTGATTTGTTTTCAACCATTTCTGGGTGGTGTTTGTGCTTAGGGCCAGTGTCCTGCTGGTAGACCCATGACCTATGCAGGTTCTTGTCAAAAATGCAAAAAAAGGGGGGGGGGCGCCTCATTTACAAAATGCAGCATAGAAATTGTCTTAAATTTGATTTGATCATTTCTCAAAGTGCATATGTGTGATTCACAGAACGAATGTATGCACAGAAAACATACGCCACTCTTTCAGATGTGAAATGTTGAAATTGTGTGCACCTAAATAGTTTTAAATCTTCACCTTGTAAACAATGTCATTTTCATGTAAAAGTGCACATACCAACATCTAAATCCTTTACAAGCGGCAGGAATGGCTTATACTTCCAAAAACGTGCAACACTCAGACTCTGAAATTTGTGTGTCTGCTCAGACCCTTTTTATAAATATTTGTTGCCATGGATTTTTGCGTACGCAAGCTCTACAATCAAATCTGTGCATATGTGCGTTTTATAAATGAGGCGCCAGTTTATCAATATGGTGTAGTGCTACAGATCACTCAGATAAATGATGGGGGTGGAAACATGATCCTTAAGTCTTCTATCCAAGATACTTCAAGAACTCAGCCCAGACTCTTGACTCTTGAAGTGGAGGGAGTTACATGAAAAAAAAAAGTTCACCTTACAAAGTGTCTACACCAGACACAACATGACAAAAGACATTAGAAACGCATTAGAACCCTTTATAATTAATTTTGTCCACACCTGTTGCATCCGGTGTAGACATGGTGTTAGCCTGAATAGTAGTCTATCAACAACATTTACTATGAACGTGAGAGGAATTTTGATACAAGCAACCAAACCAAAGGTTTATACCGTCTCGGTCATGAGGCACATTAATGGACTGCCATTAGCAGTATGTACAGTACTTAAGTAAGGGTATGACTTTGTAGTGGAAAATTCAACTAAAATCTATGCAACTCATTGACATGTACTGGGGAAGTGTACAATGGATTGGCACTGCTAATAATAAAAAAAAATAACAATAAAGAAATGGCATGTTATCATAAAAAGAATGTATATATTTCATAAGTTAAGATAAATAAGAATTTAGAAAAAATATAACTGGTTCCCTTTCTGTCGGTCTCTCGACGTTGTGTCGAGCCGACAGATGGGGTTCGTCCCTGAGAACCAATTGCTTCCGACTTCTTAGAAAAGGCCAATGAAAATTGGCGAATGAAATTTGCATGCCGGACTCTGCCCCCGGATATCCGTATATAAAAGGGAGACGGCGTGCCTCATTCATTCACCTTTTGTTCTTCGGAGCCTTCGCTCATGATCAACAGACTTCGCTACAAGTAGCAACTACAAGACTGCCGGCTCTACGACGTGGTGCAGCGGACTGTCCCTTCCTGCGGTGACTTCCCCTGGGCGTCTCGGCGGTTCCAGAAGTGTTCGAGTTTTTTCTCTAAAAGAGCAAATTTCTCCAGCGTGGCATGTCCAGCTGTTTTTGTGGGTGCAACACACTCATCGAGGAGGGGGACGGACACGATGTCTGCTTCCAGTACGCTGGGGCAGATGTTGACGATTCAGACGTTGCGTCACGGGTGGCTGTGTTCCCACGGGACTCAGCCACCACCTCGTCTGCTTCCCGTTCCGTGACGGCATGACTACGGCCCTGCCGCCCGCTACGGCGAGCAGCGAGGGTGATATGAGGATTACTGTGAGTGCTAATCCGTCAGCCACTGGCTCGCGGACCGTTCGCACCTCGTCACGCTCGTTCGTTCCTCAATCACGTATCGGACACGGTACGTGATGATGAGATGTCTGTTGCAGCAACGGAGGGTGACTTACTGGCATCAGACTCCGACGATTCCTTGAAGCTCCCTCCCTTGGGGGGGTCAAGCTCAGGAAGAAGCGGACGTCAAAATGTCAGCCATGCTTTCCCGGGCCGCCGGCATTGGGTTGCGGTGCACCGCACTGCCTCTCCCAACGCTCGCGGCTGGATACACGGTACCTCAGGCTTGAGAGCGGCTCCAAGCCACACTTGCCCCCAGTGCCATGTTCCCCCGGAAGCGTATGAGGAACCTAGTACGACCTGGAACACTCCCCTTCGCCACGTACACGTCAACTAGTTCCATCACCCTTTCTTCCCTCGATGGTGGGGAAGCTAAAGGATACGTCGATGTCCCCCAGGGGCTCGACCTAGACTCCCGTCCAAAGCACGTAGACTTTTCGGCTTCTCTGCTGCGGGCCAAGCTGTCCCCTCTCTCCACGCTATGGCCATCCTTCAGGTCCATCAGGCCAATGCGCGGTAAGAGCTCCACGAGGGTAAGACCGACCCAGCGCATATGCAAGAACTCCACGCCGTCACCGACCTCGCTCTACGGGCGACCAAGGTGATCGCGCAGGACCTGGGTCTGGCGATGTCCACACTTGTGGTCCAGGAGAGACACCTCTGGCTGAACCTTGCACAGATGAGTAACGCCGAGAAAGTCCGCTTTCTCGATGCACCCATCTCGCAAGGGGGGCTGTTTGGTGATACTGTCGAGCTGCAGTTCTCGACAATAAAGGAGCAGACAGAGGATATCAAGTATATCCTCCCCAGCCGCGACTCGACCACCCTCTGGCCGCCGAGATCTCGTGCACCGTCTGCTTCCCAGTGTTGTGGTTTTTCCTCTTTTGATTCTGAAGAAACGACTCTTGAGTCAAGGTTTTGAAACCAAAAGTAGTTAGACTTTATTCTCACAAAGTTGAAAACAAAGCCGAGTTGGATTGCAATGCAACTGCCCAACCCTGGTTGGGGGCAGACCTTTATAGTGTCCTTACACACACACACCTAAGTTATTGGGGGTTACCCTCATACCTTTAACAGATGTCTGATATCAACATTCCTAGCTGGTGAGGGGGGGTTACTAACAAAGACTCTGGTATTTACGACTAGAGATGAGCTAACAAAGACCAGATCTTATGTAGAGATAGATTTATAATAGTAATGTAAAGTGTACATGATTCCTTTATATTTTGGTCAATAAAATCTTCAACACCAGCAGCCCTGGTCCTCTTCGAGACATCGCTCTCACCCTCTACACAACGGTGTTCGGCAACTCGACGTTGCATCACGGCGAGACCCAATGTCGAGGATAATCAGCAGCCTAAGCACTCTCATTCGATGGTGCGTTGTGCTACATTATCGCCAAGCAGGTAAAACTGCAGAGCCGATCTCCTCTCCGGGGCCCCCCCACGGCGAGGGATCCGCACTGCCAGCCATCGAACCACCCCCGGGAGGTCGATGAAGCAGAACGTACCCCTAGCCTCCCTGTCTCGGTCCCTGGGAGCCTGACAAGAGCTTCCCAAACTGTTACGTGACTACGGGATACGGTCCGTCTCGGCTACGCGATCCAACTCCCCAGACGCCCGCCCAAGTTTCGGGGCATCCTCTCAACCTCAGCAGAGGCAAAGATGCACCCATGCTTCGGGCCGAGGACGCCACCCCTCTGGTGAGGAAGCGATCGTGCTCGTCCCTCTAGCCGAGATGTTCAACGGGTTTTACAGCCCGTACTTCATCGTCCCCAAAAAAGTGGAGGTCGCTAGATCTGCGTACCCTGAACAGGCACCTACTCAAGCTGCCGTTCAGGATGCTCATGCAGAAGCGCATCCTGGCATCTATCAGATGTCAAGATGGATTCATGGCAATCGACCTGAAGGACGCTTACTCTCATGTCTCAATTCTCCCTCGTCATCGCCCGTTCCTACGGTTCGCATTCGAGGGTCAGGCATATTAGTACAGAGTCCTCCCTTTCGGTCTGTCCCTGTCCCCACGAGTCTTCATGAAGATCGTGGAAGCTGCCCTCACTCCCCTCAGGGAGAGAGGTGTGCGGGTAATAAACGATCTCGACGACTGGCTCATTTGACACACTCGCGAGATCTGTTATGTACACACAGGGACCTAGTGCTTCGGCACCTAGATCGATTGGGACCACAGGTCAACCGAAAAAGAGCAAGCTCTCCTCTGTGCAGAGCATCCTTTTTTTTGGTATGGAACTCAACTCTGTCTCCATTACAGCGCGACTGACTCAGAAAGCGCTCAGTCAGTGTTGAACTGCCTGGAATATTTCAAGCAGCCAGTGGTCCCCCTGAAATTCAGAGGCTCCTGGGCACATGGCATCCTCGGCGGTGGTGATACCCCTCGGGTTGATGCACATGAGACTGCTCCAACACTGGCTACAGAGTCGAGTTCCCTGGAGAGCGTGGCACACGGGCAGCAGGCGGATGGTGATTACGCCTCTCTGCCAACGCACCCTAACCCCTGGTCTTCAATGACCTTCCTACGGATGGAGGTCCCTCTCGGGCAGGTCATGAGGCGCGTCGTGGTGACGACAGACGCCTCCCTGCAGGGTTAGGGTGCCGTGTGCAAAGGGCACGCAGTATCGGGGCGATGGACGGGCCCCTGCCTGCGCAGGCATATCAACTGCCTAAAGTTGTTGGATGTGCTACTTGCACTGAAGGGGCTATAACCTCTCGTGCAGGCCAAGCACGTGCTGGTCCGGTGGACAGCACAACTGCCATAGCGTATATCAACAGCCAGGGTGGCGTTCGCTCACGGCAGCTAACACGACTCGCCCGACGCCTCCTCCTGTGGAGTCCGCAGGGGAGCAGATCCCTGCGAGCCACACATATCCCAGGCGACCTGAACCAGACAGCCGATGCGCTCTCTCGTTAGTTGATGCCTCGCGGAGAGTGGCGACTCCACCCCCGCACAGTCCAGCTCATTGGGTACAGTTCGGGCGGGCTCAGGTAGACCTGTTCGCCACCCTGGACACCACCCATTTCCCGCTAGGGTACTCCCGTCCGAGGCCCCCCTCGGCATGGATGCTCTAGCGTGGATCTCTCCCTTTTATACCCGGATATCCGGGGGCGGAGTCCAGCATGCAAATTTCATTCGCCAATTTTCATTGGCCTTTTCTAAGAAGTCGGAAGCGATTGGTTCTCAGGGACGAACCCCATCTGTCGGCTCGACACAACGTCTCGTTCCCTCCATCAAGGAACTGAGGTTACATCGGTAACCAAGAAGTTTTCTACAGTGTTTCAACTATTACAGATACTGTATTTCCTTGTTCAATGCCATAACATGTGGTACAGATTCTTTAACAATCTGAAGTCTGAATCTTGAAAAGTCTGAAAATTCCATTTAAAACATATTAGACTGTGGTAAAGATAAAAGGAAGAAAAGAAGCATATTAAGGGCATGTAATAATGGTTTTCATGTAGAAAGTCTTTGTATCAGAGACATGGTAAATCACAGTTGTGTTAAAGTTGATTCAGACATAAAACATGCCCTCCTGAAAGTTGAATGGACCCCAAGCAGAGTAAGCTAATGATTAACTCCACAATAAATCCTCTGGAATGTGGGGGTCAACAACCAAATACAGCACAATAACAAGAGTCAAATTCAGAAAAAATCACCATATCAGAATCATGTTATTCTAGACTGATGTAAAATTTTGTGCAACATGACAATCACGTATTTCATTTGACTTTAAGCGCTGTACTGTGTATTAATGACAGGTTTTTTTTGTATTAAAATTACATCTAAACGTAAATATAATTCATTAAATAATTAAGCTAGTTTTTTAGTTTAAAAAACGTCATCCACACATAAATATAATTTGTTAAATAATACATTAAATAAATACACACTTCTGCATGTACTGTAGATAATGAATAATGCTACAATGACCTGTCACAAGGTCAAACAAGATGTCCTCATAAACCCCAGTGGACTGTTGCATGAAGCGAGGTGAATAAACCAGAGACAGTAAAAAAGATGGAAGATGCTCCTCCATTACTTCATTCTAAAAAAGTACTGTGTGTGTGCCTATTACTCCAGTAAAAAAAACAATACATGTTTAAAACCAAATATAGTTCAAAACCATATTAGCCATGAAATACAACATAGTAATTGCTGCTAGTGTAAACATGTCATTTTACACAGTACAGCCTCGCAATGAAGATAAAACACATTGCAAACTCAAAACCCTAACATATTTCATGTAATTCAACTAATATAAATTAGTTGAATTTACTACTGTTATTATTAAAATATACATTTGTAAAGGTATATTTACAGAAATAAAGAAAATTAAAAAATGCTTACAAGTCAAAGATAAATTTAAAATACAAAAGATTTCAATTAAAAAGATGATTTGAATCAGGCGTTCTGCAGTTAGGTCCGAGGACCATGGTTGGGAACCACTGGCGTAGGTTATCATGGCAATAAACACTGCTTTAAAGCCAAGTAGGGGGTTTTAAATACTTAGCATGAGTTTGATAAAGGGGTTAATAAGCAACCAAGAACAGACTCTTAGTCAAGGTTTAACTCAACAGGTTCCTGACTGAGAATAACATCTTTAAACTTATAATAAAAAATCCTCCATATTATTAACTATGATATCATAAGAGTACAGCAAACATTAACTGAAATTTGTAACTGTGGAATAAGACATTACAAATGAGATCTCTTTATTTTTAATATTTTGTCTTCTAGACATAATTGAGATATTATTGAGACATTGATGAGACATAAAAGTGGTCATATTATTTAACCCTAAGAACAATTTCTTAGAGATTGCATGAAGTTCTTCATATTTAAACATTTTAAAAACACACACTTCACTTTTTTCACAATGACAAAGCAGTAACATTTTATTTTGCGCTGTGACCTCCACAGGGTCTGCTAAACTGAGAAGTTTATTATATTACACATAAAATACACCCCAGGACAAGGTGTGTGTGTGCTGAGGCACTCTAGGCAGGTGGGTTTTAAGATGATATTTGAGACAGGCATTCCTGGCATTCCTCAGGGCACCTCAGAGCACCCCCTCCATTCCAGAATTTCCTTCATTTTATCGCATATGCTGCAGAGAGTGATGCAGTACAGCACAGAGCTGGCTTCTCACTAGACCGTGCACCTGCATGATGGCTCGCCCAACAATGCACCTGTGCTGCTGATGTTTAAATAAAACTCACGTGCCAGATATCATCCTGCTGTGCATTTTTAATTTGACAATGAGTGCCTGTAACAACTCAGCCAGTAGGAACACAGTAGGCCAATATTAACCCTTTGGAGAAGTTGACAATTTAAGCTTATCAGTCATATGCTTCATTGACTCAACATATTGTCCATGCACTGAAGGCAGCCACGTGTTAAAGTACTCCAGCAATGTCCAACATGCCGCACCAGTAGTCTTACATGTACATACAAGGATAGAGGCGCAAGAAAAATGAGGTAGAAACTATAACTGTAATTTATGGTGAGAATAAAACAATAGGAAAATAGAAAAATCACAGGACCCCTTTAATGATAATGTGTGTGAGGGATGATGTCATCACTAGGCAGTGGTATAAGGTCAACCACAGAGGTGACAGAATTGAGAAAGCAGTGAATGCAAGATCATTTTGTGTCCCAATCCAGTTACCATCATTGGTTTTCTCAGCACGCCCAACACGTGCAAGATGTCCACACATGCCTGGTAACACAAGACCACTGCTCTAATTCTGAAGAGTTTCTCCAACAAAGAATCATACTATGGTAGTTAAGCAGCAAGTTAAGCAGGGTACACACCAAACCATTACCAATTACTGCAGACGAAAAGAAGGCTGATATATTTGTGCACTGGAATGAGAAATGCAAAAAATGTGAATTCTGTGCATTCCCCCTTGACTTCGTTGTTTGCTTTCTTCATCACTTTAATTTTTCTTCTCGTGCACTGGTTTACTAAGCCAAAAAGCCAATCAGAATGATCTGAATCCCAGACAAGCTCTGCCGCTTATTCGACATGCTGAATCAGCAAAAAAAATGCTAATGGAGACTATAGACGACGTTTAAAACCAGATGTTGACTTGGTGTGTACCGGCCCTTACAGTACGTCATTGCTCAGGTAACGCAACCCTGGATGTTATTGAACTTTTATACTAATGCGAGAATGTTATCAAAACACAGTCCACAGTTATCAAAACCAAAATGCTTTTTACCCAGCTCTCTGCTACTGTTTGTGTGGACAAACAGTAGCAGAGAGCTGGGTAAAAAGCATTTTGGTTTTGGCTCATCATGTCATTTTTTTAATTCAAGTAATCTTATTTTTACTCAAACAACATACACAAATCTCTGCTACAAATGGACACTTAAAATGTGTTTTTAGAACCTATTGTTCACACACTGAAAGTGACGAGTGCAAATGCTACAACTTACCCCATGAGTTAGTTGTAGCACTTGCTAGAAAATTATTTTTGAACACAATTATTTAATACTATTTAATACTGTTCAAGGAGAGAAAAAACAGCAGAAGCACAGATCCAGTCCCCACACGATTTTTCGGAGATTTTTTGTGATTTCTGCGGCCAAAAATGCTAAATTTTGCAGTGGCTTTATTCAAATTTTGCCATAAAAATAGTCTATTATTACAAAATAATTGTGTTTTTACACCTTCTATGTACATAAACTTGCTGTTGGACACTCCATAAACCAAAGTAGGACCTTAAAAATCCCTAGTTATGTACTCTTTAAGTTTAAGGCCCGCCCAAGAGGCCATTTTGAATCCATGTTTCGTTTCATGCCACTTCATGTTTATGGTTGTGGAAATGTCTCTGCAGTAACGTTTATGAGTTTATGCCATGAACCTCGCATACTTTTAAGAAATCAGCGTTTAGTTGATTGTGATGAATGTTTATTGACACCGAAATAAACATGACAGCTTTCTTAATAGATCATATGGCTTTGTTGTTTCCAGGTGTGTTGTTTAAGAATTTTTTTTATTTTACATCACACACACATTAGTGAGGCTGACTTGATTCAAAGCCACTAGCCTGCAACCTTTAGCCAAAAAAGCGTAACGGATAATGCTAATGCCTTCAGCGGAACGTATGAAAGATTTTTTTTAAATAGATGGCAATGGATGTTGTTAGCTAATTTCAAGTGTTACAGACCCTTCTATCTCCCTTCTATAGTATCTCTGACTTTTGGAGCAGGTTTTGACGGAAGCATGTGCGATGTGATGACGTCACATGGTGCGTCTTCGGCCAAATTATGCGGAAAATCTGTGACAAGAGTTGGTGCATGAGGTGTTGTGGGTGTGTACCTCCAGGGATCTTCATATAAATACCCATTTGTGACCTACCTAATCAGATCCAGGACAGAGTCTATTCAATGTAAATTGCACTGTGTGGAGAAAGGGAATTTTGGTTAGGGTATTTAAGGGAAGCTGATTTTAGAGGGGTTTTGGCAACTTTTCAAGTACTTTTTTAACTAGTCAAACTGGTTTTAGTTGATCAGGCTGGAAGACCAGGTGATACCAGCTGATACCAGATTAAACCAGCCAACCGGCTTGACTAGGCCGGCCAAGTTTTGAGTCAGCTGGTTAAGTCTGTTCTTGTTGACTGTGGAAAGAAAGTGCTAGTAAAGCGGCACTTTACTGTATGTTTTAAGACTGTGTGCTAAATCTTGGTTGTTCCCATGTGACCGCAGACTAAACTCAAATATGAGGTCACACAGTCCACATGATCACTTACGTTTTGCTATAAAAATTTACTACATCCAGTTTATGGCAAGAGTACATAAAAGTACATAAAAGTAGGAACCAGCAGTCTTGTATAAAGTACTTGAAAGCAATACTTGAGTAAAAGTACAAGTATCTTACCAAAAAACGACTTTGGTAGAAGTTAAAGTCACCCTTTAAAATATTACTTGAGTAAAAGTCTTAAAGTACCTGACATTTAGTATACTTAAGTATCAAAAGTAATTGTCTGATATAAAATGTACTTAAGCACTAAAAGTAAAAGTAAAGGTATTTAAAAAAAAGTGAACGGTTAGAATTTTGAGGTAATTAAATCAAAGCAAATCTCAAGTTCAACAAAATGCACGGTGCTTTTGAAGATGTGAGTAATCCTGAAGGCTCCTCTGTAACCTGCCATTAATTAGCCTAATGTGGTCTAAAAAAAATCCTTCCACCGGTGTAACGCTAATTTACCTAGGAAATATTCGGCCGCCACTTAGGCTATACCAGAAACCGTTATTAACCATTTCAGTATTATGTGTTGAATTAATTCGGAGGGAAAATCATTGGTGTTGTTAAATATCTGCACATTGGCTAATCAGAAAAGTTAACTAGCACACGTTAGCCTGGCCATCACGTTAGCCAGATATCTGAACAGGCTTATGATAACTAATTCATGTTAAATAACGTGAATTGAATGAAAATTAATTTAACCTACCTCGATGTGCTTCTTCAGGTTGGACGGGGAGTTTTTTAATGCCAATATTTCAGTGACTCTCGGTAGGCATACCGGGTTTCCATCCAAAGTTGCGAATTTAGCTTATGCGCAAAATTGGAAAATCGCATAAAACATTTGCCGTTTCCATCCAACTAGTCAACCTAATAAACTGGCACTAAATATCAGTAAGAGAAGCCACTGAATATAATAGTTTTGATATACTTGCGCAAGCAGACGATTAGGAAACTCAATAAATGCGGTGCTTTTGTGGATGCCTGCTGTTCGGGAAACACAGTCGTGACAGTTCTAAGAGGCAATTACAAAAATACTTGACGACTTTGCTCAGGCGTTTAAGAATGACCATCACAACATTTCTGATGCTGTGTCACAAGATCATTACTCTGGTTAGTCAGGTTACGCAGTCTCATAGTGCAGTTACGTGACTTTTTGGAGGAATTTATTCAGCAAATGCGTTTCCATCTCCCATTATTCGCATTAACCCTTTTTCGCAAAAATGAAAAACCACCTCAAGCGAGCGTAAAAACCTTTTTGCGAATTAAGGGTTTTTAATTAGAAATTTAGCGTTTCCATCACTCGTTTCTGATGCGAAACTTCAAAATGCGAATAAAACCAGAGTAATGGAAACCCACACTTAATCCGGTAGGAAGAATTTTTCACTCCAATGTACGAAAATATTTCTTGCAAATACGGCAACGGGTGTGTAACGTTATCTTCGTCACCACCACGGAGTTCACCAAGTTCGTCACTGTAGTCGAGATGCTCGTCATCTGCTACCAGAGTGGTAACGTTAGCAGAGCCTGCAGCAGGTGCTTCCATGATGGCATCAATAATGTGACATGCCCGGACAAGCAGGACTTCTTCTTCTTCGTGCTTGGCGGTTGACATGACAACAAACAGGCATTACGTCACCAACTCAAATTTCTTCTGAAAATTCTTTAATTTGTAGTAACGAGTAACGAAGATGGTTAGGAGAAATGTATCGGAGTAAAAGTACACATTTTATTTAGGAAATGTAGTGGAGTAAAAGTGAAAGTTGTCAGAAATATAAATAACGAAGTAAAGTACAGATATGTGAGAATTCTACTTAAGTACAGTAACGAAGTATTTGTACTTCGTTACATTACAACACTGGGAACCAGATTACAATATAATTAAAAGGGGTAAAAAAAGAATTAATGTGGGTTTCTGTAATCCTCCGAAACAGTAAACCAGGAAAGTAGGAAACAAGAAAGCGCTTAGAATTGCAATTGACACTAACAAGACTTCGCATAGTGATGCTGAACTAACAGGGCTTATATGGACAGGATTAAACATGGTAATGACAAACAGCTGCTGAAAGTGATAGACTATATGCATGCAGGGTGATGATGTACTTCCAATAAAATCTCCGCCAGCTAAGCCACTTCCGCTCTCATACCACTGAGGTAATTTGTCACCAAGCGATAATGATATGTTTCTTAAAAAACGTTCACATTTCAGCGAACCAGCAGCACTATGGCTTGATCATTGTTGAGTGCCTCTGTGATCAAGCCTCGAGTACTGAAGTACAAAAGTGTACTTCGTTTTTTTTCTTATTTGTGGATATAGCTTGAAATTTATATCTTGAAGCCTTTTCCCTTTTTGGTTGTCGATTAATGATGTAGTGTTTGAATAATTTGACTCACGTCATTGACCGTAATCCTAGGTGTATCTTGAAGCGACCAAGTGAAAAAGGTAATTGTTTCCTATAGACGCTACGTGCGCCGGATGTAGCTGAGCTGGCTGAGACAAAACACGGAAGCAATCGAGCATAGAGTCTATTGAGAATAATGAGTCCAGCAAAGGGTTGTGGGAAATGTAATGTGAAATAATAGATGTGAAGAGTGCTCTCTGGTGGAGAACAAGGTCACTCCAGCTGAAGGTTGTAACATGGGCATAACCCCCCCTCCCTCAAAGGAGCAGCTTCCAGATGCTCCCAAAAGAGTCCAGAGGTGGTATGGAACTGGCACAGGTGTGGAGCAAGAAATCAGGGCAGTGCTGGCAAGGAAGGAGAGCACCAGTATATGGCTGGAGGCTCTGGCATGGCAACCATAATAGCTAGAGCTCTAGTGTGGTGGCCACATGATGGCCACGATGGCTGGAGGATCCAGAATGGAAGCAATGATGACTGGAGGTTCTGGCTTGTAGCCTAATATATTTCTCCTGCATGCAATGTCAGAGGTCCACACGTAACAGAATGTCCGCAGTAGCAGGTGGGTGCAAAAAACATTGCGGGAGCAGAGCACACATGTTGTGGGAGTGGTAATGGTCCAAAATAGTGGACGGGTGCGGGAATAAAAAAACACATTCTAACACAAGGGTTGAGACTTCAAATGCAGTCTTTATTAAAGGATAATCCAAAAACAATCCAATAAAAAGGCAAGGGGTCAATAACACGAATAAACAGTCCACAAGTACAAACACCAGGGTAAAACACAGGCAAAAGGAATTATGACACAGAAAACCAGGAAAGTAGGAAGCATTGAATTGCAGTTGACACTAAAAAAGACTCGGTGGAAGCTGGGTTTGTACGTTTTTGACCCAAAACTGGGTTGAAAATAACCCAGCAATTATTTCATAAGTGGCAGTTCGGAACTTTGGTCTTTTTCTGGGCATCTCAGTTTGAAACCTAAAATTGCAGTTATATGCAGAGTTATTTTCTTTACTTGCATTGAGCTTTGGCACTACTGTTCTGCGCAGATGAATCTAAACACTGTGCTCACCACATCAGAGCGCATCTGTACAACAATGTGACAGTAACATATAGTATGACTGCGTCTAAACCAGATAATAAAAAAATTACTTATACAGAATTAATTGTACCTAAAAACTAAAGTCAGGCATGACTTAGCACCTGGTGTAGACCAAACTCTAAATAACAAGGAAAAGATTGCCTACCTTACATCCTTCAAGTCGTATATCTGAAAAATATCTTTTTTTTTTCAAACATATAAATTTCCATAACGCATGAAGTATTCTTAGTCCCTTATTGCACAATTCTCCTGGAAAAGCACTCCCACACGCCAACCAGCGAGAGAAAGAGCATGCCCAGCAATGTGCTTCGTTTGTGTTACGGAAGTTCAGCTGTGTTTCAGATTTTCACGTCACTTCCTGTTTGCTGAGAGCACGTGGTTTGAGTCGGAGCTCTTTCAAACTTATTCTTAATACATCGTTTATTCTTGTTATATCTTAAGACTTGTGTTTTAAATTGTTATTCACCGAGGGTAAAACATATCCTTAAGTATATCCCATACCAAAAATCGTCCTTAAACGCACCGATAATTTATTTTTATCGGATCACTCGCTATTAGCCTCAGGCTGTTAGCATTCCCAGCCTGCCTGCTCACTGCTTAACACACTGTTCTCATTATTACATCACTAATGGCTAATGTTTCAGATGTGTTTGTACCTCTGTGTGCAGATGAGGAAACGATCGCACTTCAGTCGGAACTGGAGGCTGTGGAGAAGCAGATCCAGGATCTACTAGAGAAGCAGACACGCCTGCGAGAACGAAAAACGGCGCTGGAAACATCCAGAGCTGACGCTCGCAAATCCGCGGTAAGTTTTCATCGCGATTTTAATACTCCTTCCACTTCTACTCCGCGTGTTTCTCTGCACAGAGCCCAGGCTTCGAGAACACGGTCAGCCCAAATGAACTTCACTCCTGCACCGGCACAACCACGGCGAAAGGCGCGAGCCAGGACTGGAGCGATGACCCAACCGCCGCCACCGGTCTTCGAGATCCCGACCAGGAACCGCTTTGCCGCCCTCTGCGAGACGGAATGCAACGCTGTGGTCATCGGAGACTCAATCGTCCGGAACGTACGCGCTTCCTCCACTAAAGGTAAGGTGCACACTCATTGTTTTCCTGGCGCCCGTGTTCTTGATGTCTCTGCGCAGGTACCTGCGATCCTGAAGGACGATGCTAACGTCGGAGCTGTCGTGCTGCACGCGGGGGCGAATGACGTCAGGATGAGGCAGTCGGAGATCCTGAAGAGGGACTTCAGGAGTCTGATCGAGACGGTACGCAACGCATCGCCCACAGCGAGGATCATCGTATCAGGGCCGCTTCCTACCTACCGACGAGGGAATGAAAAGTTCAGTAGACTATTTGCTCTAAATAAATGGTTGATGTCATGGTGTATTGAACAGAAGCTGCTCTTTGTTGATAATTTTGATCTGTTCTGGGAGCGACCTAGGCTCTTCCGCCCTGACGGCCTGCACCCCAGCAGCATCGGAGCGGTTCTTCTGTCTGACAACATCTCAAAGACGCTACGCACCGCTTGACTACGTCTCCCAGCGGTAAGTCAAAACTTCAACCATAGTCTGTGTTCCTCCCACTCATCTGTTAGAAATGTTACTGCTTCCAAATGCATAGAGACTGTGTCTGTCCCCCGAATAATACTACAAAATAACAAAATAGCCAAATCTCAGAGAAAAAATCTAATCGTGATTAAACCTGAGGACAATGTAATAAACGACCAAAACAAACTCATAAAGTTCGGCCTACTTAATATTAGATCACTAAATTCAAAAGCAGTTATTGTAAATGAAATGATCACAGACAACAGTTTTGATATACTTTGCCTTACCGAAACCTGGCTTAAACCAAATGATTATTACGGTCTAAATGAGTGTACACCACCAAGCTACTGTTATATGCATGAGCCACGTCCGGTTGGTCGAGGTGGCGGTGTCGCAACAATCTTTAGAGACTTTCTTACTGTAACTCAGAGAACGGAGCATAAATTTAAATCATTTGAAGTGCTTGCGTTGAACATAATTGTTCCAATTGACAGTAAAAAATCATTGCTTTCTTGTACGTTGGCTACAGTGTATAGACCCCCTGGTCCCTACACTGATTTTCTGAAAGAGTTTGCGGACTTCCTATCGGACCTATTGGTTAACGTTGATAAAGTACTAATTGTCGGAGACTTTAATATCCACGTAGATAGTGCTAACGATGCATTAGCAGTGGCGTTTACAGAGCTATTACACTCTTTTGGAGTAACACAACACATCAATGGACCCACTCATCGATTTAATCATACACTAGACTTGATTATATCTCACGGAGCCGATCTAACCAATATAGATATTATACCTCAAAGCGACGATGTCACTGATCACTATCTTATAACATGTACACTGCGCACTGCAGAAATCAGCCGTTTAACTCGTTATCGACAGGGTAGAACAATTACCTCGACTACTAAAGATAGTTTCGCAAAGAGCTTGCCAGATCTGACTCCTTTAATAACCATACCAATAAATACAGAATCGCTCGATGACATGACCAGCAAATTGGGCACTATTTTCTCTAATACATTAGAAGCTGTCGCACCTATGAAGTCAAAAAAGATTAATGAGAAAAACGCAGCACCATGGTACAATAGCACCACTCGCGCCCTTAAAAGAGAAACACGTAAACTGGAGCGCAAATGGAAACAAACCCAATTAGAGGTCTTTAAAATTGCGTGGAAAGAGAGTGCAAACTGTTATAAAAAGGCACTAAAAGCAGCAAAGGCTGAGCACCTCCGTAACCTCATAGAAACTAACAAAAACAATCCAAGGTTTTTATTTAGTACAGTTGCTAAACTAACAAATAAACAGACTTCACCTGACCTGGGTATTCCGCCGCACCTTGGTAGCAATGATTTCATGAATTTTTTTACAGAGAAAATCGAAAACATACGAGACAAAATAGTAAAAACTCAACCTCCAAGTCTGTCCTATAAATTAGTACCAACCATCGCCCCAAAAGAAAGGCTACAGTGTTTTTCACCTATAAAACAGGAAGATTTAATTAAACTTATTGCAACATCTAAACCTACAACTTGCTTATTAGACCCCATACCAACTAAATTATTAAAAGAGTTATTACCCGTTGCAATTGAGCCCATTTATAACATTATCAACTCGTCAATTAATCTAGGCCATGTCCCAGGAGCCTTTAAACTGGCCGTCATTAAGCCTCTTATCAAGAAACCAAACTTAGACCCCAATGAACTAGGAAACTATAGACCGATTTCAAATCTCCCTTACCTGTCTAAAATACTAGAAAAAGTAGTGTCCACTCAGTTGTGCTCTTTCTTACAAAATAATGACATACACGAAAAATTCCAGTCAGGCTTTAGACCGCATCATAGTACTGAAACTGCGCTCGTTAAAATTACAAACGACCTGCTTATAGCATCAGATAAAGGTAACATCTCACTCCTAGTCCTGCTCGACCTTAGTGCTGCGTTCGATACTGTAGACCATAAAATACTTCTAGATCGCTTACACAATTATACCGGTATTCAGGGACAGGCACTACAATGGTTCAGATCTTACTTATCAGACAGACATCAATTTGTCCATTTAAATGGGGAATCATCAAATCTAACGCAAGTAAATTATGGATTACCTCAGGGATCGGTTTTAGGACCCTTGCTATTCTCCATATACATGCTGCCCCTTGGAAACATTATTAGAAAACATGGAATTAGCTTCCACTGTTATGCAGATGATACTCAGCTATATATCTCATCAAGACCAGATGATTCCTTCCAACTATCCAAATTGGCAGAGTGCATCGACGATATAAAGCATTGGATGACTTGTAATTTCCTTCTTTTAAATTCTAATAAAACAGAAATATTACTTATCGGACCAAAGACACGTGAGCAGAATATTTCGGATTATGACCTGCAAATTGAAGGCTGCACTGTTACTCCAACAAATACAGTTAAAGACCTTGGCGTTATATTAGACAGCAACCTGTCATTTAAAAATCACATCTCAAATGTCACAAAAACAGCCTTCTTCCACCTTAGAAATGTTGCCAAATTGCGAAATATTTTATGTGTGGCTGATGCAGAGAAGCTTATTCATGCATTTGTGACCTCAAGACTTGACTACTGTAATGCACTGCTTAGTGGTTGTCCTGCAGCATCAATAAACAAACTACAGTTAGTTCAGAATGCAGCTGCCAGAGTTCTAACCAGGTCCAGAAAATACGATCACATAACCCCAATGTTATCAACCCTTCACTGGTTACCCATTAAGTATCGTATTGACTTTAAAGTTCTTTTAATTACTTATAAAGCCTTAAACGGTTTAGCCCCTACCTACATAACAGAGCTTCTACCACACTACAACCCATCACGCTCTCTAAGATCTCAAAACTCCAGACTTTTGATAACACCTAGAATAACTAAATCCACCAAAGGGGGTAGAGCTTTCTCATACGTAGCACCTAAACTCTGGAATAGCCTCCCCGATACTATTCGAGGGTCAGACACACTCTCCCAATTTAAATCTAGATTAAAGACACATCTTTTCAGCCAAGCATTCACTAATACATAGCTAATGAACAGCAGCTACGCTAATTATTCTCTTTCTGTTTCTGCCCTCGCCTCGGGATGCCCATCCCGAGGTAGGGAGAGATTCCGCCAGGCCCAGATGAACGTCATATGCCCATCCACAACTAGAGATTACGCCAGCTACATCGGAAAATCCCGTGCCATCCTCCTGCGAGAGCCTGCGGACTGACTGACCATCCAGCTCCATCCAAGGCAATTCCATCACCACCCAAGAAAAAGGCGACCATCTGGCCGGCCCAGCTCAGACAATTCCATCCCCAGCCGAGAGCAAAGACGGACTACCTGTCACATAAATGCTAAATTTACAATACTTGGTATTTAATGCTAAACTTACATCACACGACAGCAGTTTGAAGTTATGGCTGCACTCAGTGACTTTGATTGGAGGTAGCTGGGTGGGTGTTGTGGGGAGTGGGGGGGCTTGTTGGTTGTGGTTCGGGGCGTTTCATTTGTTGGGACTGTGTGGATCTGGTCTGGTTGGTCTTGTTTTGTGGTCGATGTCGGACAACAGAGGAATAAAGTTAATTATGCCATTACTACTTTTCCCTGGTTGTTCCTCTGTTGTCTGTTGTTGATCGCGGAATGAGACCGGGTTGGACCTGCACGGTTTCGGCGGGTGGGGCTTCCTGGGTCGCGGCTCGTGGGCTCTCCCTGTTCTTCGTGGACGTTGCTCGGTGGCTTTGGTCGGGGTCACTGAGTGCAGCCATGACACGTCAGAGGAGATCTGGCCCTCCCGGCTGAGCCTGGTTTCTCCCGAGGTTTTTTTTTCTCCATTATTCAGCATTGGAGTTTGGGTTCCTCGCCACAGCAGAGCAGTGCAGTGTTGGCTTGCTCACCGGGAGACTGCATTTATTTATTTATTTATTCATTTATTTATTAGATATTATTTATTATAATGATCTTGCTTGGTCTATAAACACCATGCACTGTGCTGTGTTTTACCTTTCTGTGTTTTTCTTATTTGCTCCTGTAAAGCTGCTTTGGAACAATGCACATTGTGAAAAGCGCTATATAAATAAAATTGAATTGAATTGAATTGAATTGAATTGTGTTTGTTCACAGCATTTCGGTGATGAATGTTATATGAATGGATATAATAAAACGCTAAAATATGGATATAACACTGGATTTGCAGGTCGTTTGAAACTGATAGATGGAGCGGTAACATGCAGCGCTAAAAGATGCCAGTCATGAACTGCCCGCGGTAAGTGAAACAAGGTAAAATGCCTGTGTTTTGTTGGCAATCGGCGCATGCGTGCATAATGTTAACAACACGAACATATAGTGAATCAGCAGTTATGCAAGGATAATGCGATGTTATATTGTGTGCACGTGCTTTAGTTCTGCCCACTGCACACCTCCAGGAGCTCGACTGTTTTCGGAAATAATTGTACAGCTGTATCTGTCTTTTATAAATGTGATCAAACTAAAGACTCTTTGAAGATATAAAGTATGTGTCATGGTCCTGCCTTCTTGTTTCTGAATTTCTAGTCATGTGGCAGGATTGGGACGGAACCCTTAGGTTTTATGTGAGAAAGCCATGAGTTGTTTATGTTTTTTACATCTCATGTGCTTTCTCGTGTCTTGTGATTGGCCCCGTCCCTCTCGTTTCATGTATTGCTTCCCTGCCGTGTCTAATGTTTCCCACCTGCCCTGTGTTATTATCCCTCGTTTGTATTTCCCTATAAAATGCCCTCGTGTTCATTGTCCTGTGCTCATTCATTGTGTATTCACTATGTTTGCTTGTCTGCTGTTCATGCGCTATGCCTTTGAAAACACCACGTCTTGTTCCTGTATGTGAGTTACCCCAGTTTAAGTCTAGTGTAGTTCTTGTCTAGTGTTGTTCTAGTTTAGTGTAAATTAGTCTATGTCCTGTTTCGCCTATTGTCCTGTTTTATGGTTTATATCCCATCGTGGGTCTTTGTTTTGTGTTTCTTTGTTTAAATAAATATCCAGTTTGTTAACCCCTTCATCCCCGCTGCCTGCGCTTGGGTTCTCTCCTTTGTCAAACCGTGACAGAATGAACGAGCCATCGCAGAACCCAGTAGGCAGCATGAACTCTGGACGATCCCACCTAGCTCGCCTCCTCTGTGGACTTCGCCAGGGGAGCGAAAGCGTGGACGAATATGTGGAGAGGTTCCTGGACGTTGCCGAGAATGGCGTCTTTGGGGAGGAGGAGCTTGCGGTGTTGTTCAACTCCGGTCTCAGGAATCCACTCTCGAGGGCGGAGATGAGGGCGTTGAGGCCGCTGGACTTTGACGCCGTGTGGCTGTCCGCCGTGGAGTGATCGGAGTCCACGGTCTCAACATATACCAGTTACCCATCTCCGCTGGTCACGATCCCGGAGGGTGGTTCCCTGCAGATCGGGGTTGTGGGCACCGCCACGCTATCCTCCTCACCCTCTGCAGCCTCTCCACCGTTCATCCCCACTGCCTGCGCTTGGGTTCTCTCCTTTGTCAAACCGTGACTGTATGTATAATTACCATTCTATAGGTACTCAAGATTTATATGAGAATGGCAGAATCTGTGTGTTATCTCTGCTTTAAGAACAACATATCAAACAAACCAATCATAAAAGTAAAACCTACAGCCAATTGAATACAGACACACTTTTAGGATGAGAAAATCAGAATTGCATACCTGACGAGAGAAATACATTTTGCGAACACACAGCATTGCAGGGTTCATCTCCCTACAGAACCCCATGAAACTTGTGCCAACTTCCCTTAAATACCCTAACCAAAATACCCTTTCTCCACACAGTGCAATTTACATTGAAAAGACTCTGTCCTGGATCTGATTAGGAAGGTCACAAATGGGTATTTACATGAAGATCCCTGGAGGTACACACCCACAACACTGGGAAAAATATCCTTCAACTCACAAACCTGTGTTATGGTCTGCTCTACTGTTTTGGAGATTCAGTATTGTAATTCTTTGTTCTTTGTTACTTGTAATCTGTCATACTGCCATGTTGGTCAGAACTGCACCCAAGTTTGTCATCTACTGTTGCACCTGTGTATATGGTTGAGTGACAATAAAGGGATTTGATTTGAGATGAGACCATTGTACCAATCGGACTGAGACATTTCAAATTATACTAAACATGCATATATAGATTCTTTGTTCATATAAGAATATGGTATTTGTCATAACTAGTTCATAGGTGAGCTTTGGGGTGCTCTGAGCTGAGAGGAAGAGAAAGATGAGTGGAGAAGAAGAGATGTAAGGTTGTGTGTTTGCAATCTTCATTCATTGTGGTATGCTGTCTAAGATGGGGATGCAAATTCTATGGGGGATTCCGTAGCATCAGAACCCGCACCAGCAAACTACGCGACAGCTTCTTTCCCAAGCAGTCAGACTCTTAAACTCTTGATTCCCATCATCAGCACTATACTTTACCCCCTACTGGTATGCACAATCACACCATTAAATGTACATGAATAAAAATAAGAACTCTACCAGCCACAGCCGAATGTATAAACTGTTTTTCTGCATATACTACAAATACCAATCACCGTGCATTACGCACATTGTGTACTGTATACTTTCTGTTTTGTAGTTAGCCTATATGTTTCAGATATGTAATTGATGTGTCATTTAAACACTGTACAGACATGTCTATGGTGTAAATGTGTACAGAAGTATTGTAGTTTTTGTCTTATCTCTGTTATACTGACATTTCACCTACTGTTGCACAGGTGTACTGTACATGGTTAAGTGACAATAAAAGGGATTTGTTATTGAATTTATTGGATGATGCCCTTTTGGTTTAGATACCTTGGCACCGGCCTTACAAACAGTACAGACATCTGCCCATTTGAGGCTAACAGGAAACTAAACTTGACTCTGTCTACATGTTTAGTATACCGGTCTTATTGTAGGCTATAAGCTTCTATTTTCCAAGTAGTTGTTTTGATATACACATCAATATATGCTATATTGTGTACATGACACATTGCTAGGGGGAGCATCTGTCAAATCCATTCATGCAAATGTAAATGCATGTGAATCCACACCACATACAATCAAATACAGTCTAACGCGGCAAGCCAATGACATGAAATGTCATTAGTTTCTAATTTGTGTAAAAACCTGGAGTAATGCATCTTATCATAAGAGTAATGTGCAAAAGCAAATAATTTGACAGCTTTCAGTCCCTCTTTACTGTACAAAAGGTAGTGTAGCAGATAACATTTACATTCAGGCATTTAGCAGATGCTTTTATCCAAAGCGACTAACAAGAGGTAGGAAACAATTAAGCGATACAATATATAGCGAGACAAAAACACAAGAAGTGCAGCTTATATCAAGTCACCAGTTAATGAGACAATAACACAAGAAATGCTTATACCAAGTCACCAGTTCTCACAATGCTGGAACACCACCTGTTGAGAGAGAAGGTTTTTTAAATAGAAGAACAGTCAACAAGTTCCTGTAAAGTATTCATGGAAAGATATGTTTTTATTTTATTTTTTTTATGTCGTGAGAGACCGGACTGAGGTTGAAAGTTCCACCAGCTAGGAGTAGTGAAGGAGAATAGATTAATATTCAGCATAATTTTGGTGTTTCTTATACTAAAGTCATACAGGATTGGAACTACATGACGATTCATACATGAAGATATAACTTTTTTCTCATATTTGGGTGAACTATCCCTTTAACTCACCCCAATGTGTAGATAATACCCAGTCATATATTGTCGTCAGTTTCTTAGACCGAAAATAACCTCCATAGCTGGACCACCCTCAGCTGAGCACTTCTGTAAAATGTAATTACAGATTCTCACTAGAGTCACCAGCCTTCTGACCTGCATATCTTGGCTGGTTTTCATAGTTTTCATTACCTCTCCCAGGTGTCCAGTGGCTGCCTTACTTGTTTTCTATAAGTTGAGCTTTGCAAAGCGAGACAATAATGGCTTTTTCTGTGTCCCTGTGTAACGTGGAGAACAGCAGACAACAGCACAGTCTCAGATTGCAAGAGATCTTTGATTTGTGCTTTACTGCTTGTGTGTATTACTCAGATCCAAATGGCCCAGCACAGACCTCTTCACTGTTGGTTTTAGTCTTACAGGGCTTTCTGCCCAGCCATTCCACAGTATCTGTTCATTCGGGGGCGGTGAGGCTGAACACGGTGGAGCAGTTCTGTCACACAGACAAAAAAGCAAATATGGCAGAAGGGACGAAACATTGAGAGGAATTGCATGTTTCTGAGCGAGACTATTGCAACCTATTACAATTGTACATCAATAGTGAAATAAAATAAGCCCAACAAAAAACACTTCTAAGTGCTTTTCAGTCTGGCACAACTCTTTCAAATGCCTGTCAAAGGAAAAAGGTGGTGTAGTTATGAAGCCTACCAGCAGGGGCAATATTTTTTCAGCTTTGCTTGTCTGCCAGGCACCAAATCAGCACAAAACCAAGCCAGCTTTTAGTGTTCAAAACTGGTCTGTAAAGCAGAGGAAAACCCTCTAACAAAAGTTATTTTTGCTCTTCTCATTTCCACAGCTGCAATACTGTATATTAGTTTAATGCATGTAGTATTTTCAGGAAGGTTCAGAGATTTGCTAAATATCCTTGTTGAAAAAAACAGCATATGCTGGTTTAAGGTGGTCCTGAGATGGTTTAAACTGGTCCTAAACCAGCTCAGGACCAGCTTAAACCAGCAAATGACCATCTTAAACCAGCACAAACCAGCAAATGACCAGTTTAAACCAGCACAAACCTTCGAAACTTACCT
Organism: Triplophysa rosa; assembly: GCF_024868665.1. NCBI lineage: Eukaryota > Metazoa > Chordata > Actinopteri > Cypriniformes > Nemacheilidae > Triplophysa > Triplophysa rosa. Next base: position 19,710,180 of record NC_079905.1, on the reverse strand, counting down.
AACCAGCATATGCCGTTTTTTTCAACATGGATATTGTGAACAGCAGATGTTATGTGTTGTTTCAACAGCAAGTAATGCGAGTTCCAGCTCAGTGGCACCATTGAAAACAGCAGTCGTTGTGTCACTGGCAATCAGTCTGTTATCTCCACATCTCTCTTCTCCTGCTTTATCTCCGAGTCCTGTTTGTGAGCCACAGCGAGCCACAGACCTTGCGTAGGCAGTGCTAGAACAGTGGATCACTCACCCAAACAAACCTCTGCTGCTTATCAAGATTAAGATGCAGCAACGTAGGCTGGATCCTCAAAACAACAAAGCATCCCTTCAAATTAAGACTATTGTTTTGGATCTGCAGTGAAGCATGTTATAAACAGTTACATTTTCTGAAGGACAGGTCAACAGTGTATGCAAACGTTGGTGCAGGAATACTTATGTTATGGCATTTGCTATGTTACCTACAATAAAAAGTCTACTTCTAAATCTCTAATCTGGTCTGTATATCCCCCTTTTAAATATTATATAAGTTTTATACATTTTTTTACTTATTGCTGTCCAAGTAAAACATTTTAAGCCTACAAACACCTAGTGCCTAATATCCACCTAGTGCCTAATATATGGTTTAAATATCTAACCCTTGTTGACAGTGCCTTAGCATCGAGACTTTGCCCGTTAGTAAGTTACTTACACTGTATCAACAAAATGGTAAAGCAATTTGCAAGAATGTAATATGGACACAAAGAAAGCTCTGATTTATTATTTGTTTGCTATATTTTTTAAACTGCAACACTATGAGTAAACTAAAAGATTTATTTGTTTTCTATACACAGCCGCGGAAAAAAATGACATTTTACGCAATTGGCACACGTATTTATCCAAAGCGACATACATTACATGATACTTGTCATGGTTCTGCCCCATCTTGTCTTGCTTTTCTTGTCCTAGTGGCAGAACCATGACAGAACCTCTTGTTTTACGTGGAGAGAAGCGTTTTGACCCTGTTGGCCTTCCACTCTCTGGTGGTGCGTCTCTGTTCCCGCCCTTTCGTCTCCTCATTATTGCTCGTTATTAGTTCATGCCCCACACCTGTTCCCTCTTGAGTTGTCCCCTTATTTAATGCCCCCGTGTCATGCTGGTTCATTGTACTGTCGTGTGTGTGTTGCTTGTGGTGAGTTCATGTCTTGTCAGTGTAGTTTAGTCTTTTGTAGTTTATATGGTAAATGTTATTTTTTAGTCCTGTCTAGTTTAGTCAGTCCGTGTTCCTGTTTTAATCTTTGTTATTTTCCCCATCGTGGGTTTTTGTTTTGTATTATTAAAAAGTCGTTTAACCTCTTACCTCCCGTCTGCACTTGGGTGCTCTGTCTTTCACCTCACCCGAGAAACTTGACAGATACTATACATTTGTATTAGAGTATGTGCAATCCCAAAGCTGCCTCCTTGTTATTTCTGACTTTTAACAAAGAACAGAACAATGTCTAAAAACTGCTATATGACAAGGTGTACAGTAAACAAGCTAAAAAAACTAGAACTATGTTTTATAAGTTGTTGAAACAAAAAAAAACGAGCATAGGAGGGAAACATAATCAGCGACAGGAACATTCATTATTTTTAACCACATAAATAACTAATAAATATTTTTATTAGAAATTTGGTAAAATATTGTTAGGTAGTTCACAGAACGATACCAAAATGATCATTTTACCTAAGCACATACATATAAATAGTACATTTTAAAATCAGAAAAAACTGTCTCTGAAATGGTCTCTTAATTATTTCCATGGCAGTATATGATTTATATCCTCTGCTCTCATACTAAGACTCATTCCAAACTGCTGCCCTCATAAACCTATGGAAGCATTGGTAGCTATTTTCAATTTGAAAAGCAATACGCAAAATGGCAATGCATTATGTAAAATGACAATGCAATTGTATATTTAAATATACATTTTAAATAACATATATGCAACATTAAGTGCAAAATGAAAATAAAATTTCAATTACATCAATTACATTAGTCAGTTCCTACACTAGTTTTATAAATGCATTCCCCGGATTGATTATATATGTTTAAGATAGTCAAGCAAAACTGTAGCAAAATTAAAATTCAAATGTTATTTTCCCTAAATGCATTAACATTAACAGGTTAAACATTTGGGATTGCATTATCATTTACACACAGCGCGTTGGGTGTTGCAACATTCCATGTGCACTTGAAAATGCATTTCGAGCTGGCCACGCCCCCTCCCCCAGCGTCATTGTGTGATGGCGAAGCCAGAATCGTTCGTTACGTGCATGCCTGGATGTGCGGCTGCAGAGATGATAAAAACATTAAATCGCATGTACACGAGTTGGAGCACAAAGACAAAATTACTTACGTGTTTTTTTTTTAAGATTATTACGTGTCTGTAGACGATAGAACTGGTAGCTACATTGCTATCTACATATCGTAGATAATTCTCTGCCTTAGCGGTGAGCTCGCCTGTTGAATGTCTCAATCACTATAAGTTGACTTTCTCGTACGCGTCTTCATCATGAACACATTCAGTATTTTGATAATTGTCTTTTTTGTCACAATATCTTCACACAGTCGTTCATAAATGGTCTTTTTGTGAGACCACTCTGCAGTAACTAACTGTACAATCACAAACGCGATCCATCCGCGTGAAAAAACACCTGTCTGTACTGTGCTACTTTCGTGCTGGACAGTGTAAGGGGAGAGATTATGCACAAATATACATAAACATTGCCAAAGTGGAGATCTGCCCTTACGAAAATTAACCTTGGTTACTTATTTATCCAGATGCTGCAGTTTGGGATGTGACAGATTCACTGTAACTCGATTCCTGAAGTTACGGAAACGTTGCGCCATAAAAACAGTTCCTGAATTGTGGCCGGGTGTAAGAGGAATAAAGCACACCCAGGCAAAACTATGTTCTATTTTTGGGGTTTAATCTGACTGCTGTTTACAAACAAGTATTACAGCGGTTGATGGGAGAAAAGGGGTCAACACGAAATAAAAGAAACAAAACAACAGGTTTTGGGACAAAAAGGTTCCTATGAGTTTTACAAAAATAAAATCTAGTTCCTACACCTGCGGCTGAATGCTGAATCAGCACACAGAAAACACTCTTAACTCTATATCATGTTAAATCTCGGTGAAACAAAACAAACAAACAAAAACTGTTACACACGCAAACAAAATGAAGCTCAATAAAACAAAATACGGTAGTGGCTGCACATGGAAGATGAAAACACATTAGTTAGCCACTTTACATCCATATCACAAAGTTACCATCAATTATCAGAAACGCATATTACACACTTGTACAATCATCATACATATTTTCCTTACAAAGCTATAAAAAACATATTATAAAGAAAGGAACATACGGCATAATATATTTTACCCAAACTAAACTTACATATCTAAAATGCTCGCTAGCATTCACCACGATGTTCACTCGCCATGTGCACACTCGATCCACTGCATCTATTAACATTTACCATCCAACGTACACTTAGACAGAGCAATATAACCCACAGGTAACATATACGGATGTATATAAACACATACAAAGGATATTTACCCGGAATTACACTTATGCACATAACATCAGATCGCGATGACACGCAACACACACGGAGCTTCTTCTCTACAAGAGCGTACCACATGTGGTCTCTCGGAGCTACGCATGCGCACAAAGAGCCAACGCACCGCACCGCGTGAACGGGAGAGAAATCTCTTAAAGGGCCATACACATTTATTTCACCACACAACAGAAAGGTTTACTTTTTACCCCCTGGCCACATTTACAAAAATGCTTTTATTGACAGTTTTGATGACATCTGCACCACTTATCCTTGGCAAGGATATCTGTATTACGATAGGTATAATTACGACCACGTATACTGAGACCATTGCACACTGACAGTATACAGAAGATATACAAATAACATTTGACAATCAATCTGCGTCATTACGGAATAGGCATGGTGTAGTTGGGCAATACGAGTTAAATTTACACACGTGTGACAGTGCACGAGCTAATGCTATTTAGCATATTCTCTCGTGGCAATTTACACCGCTACGCCGCTCATCGCTCGCCAGTGGTAGCCACGAAGATTGGAAGACATCAATACGTGTACTAGTTAACAGCATATGCACAGATTTAGTTATGGAGGGCATGAACGCATAGTACGGAGCATAGACAAGATGCACAGATGAGCATTCATCAATTTGTCTTCCTGTGCAACACTTAATCAGTCCGTGTGGACGACAACTTGGTTCCTAGGACAGCTGTACACCAGTAAATACAAACGACTGAGAGTTTATTCATTTAGCCTTTTCCATATAGTTACTTAGGCACGTTTGAGCGATAGCTGTAGCTGCATGTTGCTCGTGGTGTACCAACGCATATGTGCAAAAGTTGCTGCTGATAGCTTGATGTTAACTCGAGCATGCAATGCAAGACTGCTAACATGAAAACGTATTGACTGTTACATGGTTAATCATTTTAAAATAAATTAGGCAGATCACACATTATGCACAGTGAGTAGTAAGGAGTAAAGATCATTCACTTATCTTAGGTCTGGATGTTTCTGAATACGTGCTGCCTCTGAAATGCGCTGCACTGCTGCAACAATCACTAGCCGAGATTTAAACGTAGAGCAGCAAGCTCATTGGCTGCTGATACGGAGGGAACCAATCACTTCACCGTGAAGTAGTTATTCGGACTGGGTTCGATTTTCTGAGTTTTCCGCATCTGTAGCAATCATTTTGAGAGGCGTTTTGACAATTCAGAGACACCGTACAAACCAGCGGCAAATACGAAAAAACGCATACGAAAAATTCAGACTGTATGTGCGAAGACCTTTATTCAGTGTTGTTTAACGTCTTTATTTGTTTGTCTTTCTTTCCGCCCACAGGATGATTGACAGGCACATCATCCAATAGGCACGATGATAGCAACAGGTGGCCTCCTGAGGATTTCACGGCGCCAGGACTCTCTCCGCACCAAGAACCGAGCGGAAAACAAAAAGAAGAGGAAAGCGCAGAAGAAGCGTAAAACGGACATGGTTGTTGTGAAGGGAAAAGTGAAACTGTGCTCTCTCTCCGGCCTGGTGGCTGCGCTGGGAATTCTCATCTTACTGGTGGGCGTCGCCATGGCTGTACTGGGATACTGGCCCAAAGAAAACCCCAAATACCCGGAGAGTTTCTTCAGGAAGATAGAGACCGTGCGCGTGTCAAACGTCACGAGCAACAGAAAGTTCTTTGCGTTGAGCGAAGTCAACGACACGGACAGCAGAAACTCTTCATCCCCGAGCGCGCGGTCCCTGGGATTCTTCGCAAGTCTCTTTGCCAGTTATTTGTACTCGGATAACCTGAAAGTGTTCGGACCTCTGGTGATGGGCGTCGGAATCTTCCTCTTCATCTGCGCCAACGCCGTTCTGCACGAGGATCGAGACAAGAAGACGAAAATCATCAATCTGAGAGACATTTACTCCACCGTCATAGACATCCACAGCCTGCGTGCCAAAGACCTGGCACCCTTCAACGGTCTAATCAGTTACGTGCAGTCCAGGAGCGCCGAGGTCAAATCATCCGGCGCGGGCGTGACGCGAGGCTCCTGGCCCTCCACTGGACATTCCAGACGCCCGTCACGCGCCNGTTTTCTTTACCCCATACAATTTACACAACTCAGCTATCACCTCACTCTCAAAGTTCCTCCCCTGGTCCGAGTGTAACCTCTCTGGAATGCCATACTTCATGAACCACTCTCTGAGTAAAACCTTGGCTGTAGTGTCTGCCCTCTGGTCTTTGGTAGGGAAAGCCTGTGTAAACTTGGTGAACACATCGGTTACTACCAACACATTCTCACGACCATCTGAGGCCGGTTCAAGCAGTGTAAAATCTACAGCCACCACCTCCAAAGGCCTTGACGCTAGAAACGGTTTCATGGGAGGCCGAATCCTCGGCTGAGGCATCTTAGTCAAAATACACCGCTGACACCTTTTGATCCACCTCTCTACGTCCTCATACATGCCAACCAAGAAGCATCTACGCCTAAACAGGTTAAGCGAACGCTCAATACCCTGGAGTCCCATCTTGTCATGGACACTCTCCAGGATACGTTCCTGCAAACAAACAGGTACAAGCAGCTGCTGACACTCACCATGACGAAGATCATCCACAACTCTATAGAGCAACCCGTCTGACTCGGTAATACACTTCCTCTGCTTCAAAAGGGACAATACAGGCTTAGGCAGGCTGCGCCTTTCCTGATAAGTAGGCTTTCGGTTATTATCCCAGAATTCTTTGAAAGAACTGAAAAACAGATCCTTTAACTGAAACTCTCTCAACTCCGCTTTTGTAAAGCCCGGGAGAGTAAACGTACCTCCTCGAGTATCAGTCCCTTCTACTCTGACTCCACACTCTAAAGCACGAATCTGCCTCACTTTACAACACTGATCCCCAGCAGATAACAACTCTGGGTCCAAAGGCATACCCTTATTTACCACATTGCAAATTGCAATACAGTCGTCATATTCTGCATCATCCAAGTTAACAGGCTCCCCTGCTAATGGGTGTCTAGAGAGTGCGTCCGGGCCTGTACTTGACCTCAAAGTCAAAAACGGCTAACTGGGCCACCCACCGTTGCTCGATGGCGCCCAGCTCCACTGTCTTCAGATGACATAACGGGTTGTTATCAAACTTTGAGCCTAACAGATACCACGGAACTTCTCGGAAACAGCCCATTTGAGAGCTAACAGTTCGAGCTTCATACTACTATAATTCCGGTCGTTCTTCTCTGCATGGCGCAGTCTCCTACTAGCATACGCGATTACTCTTTTACCTTCGCCTTGTTGCAGACTCAAAACTGCTCCTAGACCTTCACTACTCGCATCAGTTTCCACAATAAACGGAAGGATGAAATCGGCATAGCCCAATATTGGAGCGGACGTAAGCTTCTCCTTCAGCAACTCAAAGGCTGACTGACACTCGGCTGACCACAGTGAACAAAACTCAGGCTTCCTAACTGTACCCTGCTGTTTCAAGCACAAGTTCACCAAGTGCCAGTAGACGTTTTTGAAGTCTACTGGCACTCTGCACCTGCTGAAAGACCTCTCTCCAGTCAGACCGTAACTCTCCACCTAGAGTGGTATCAAATTCAGCATGTACCAACTGCCTACATCTGTTTATGATATTCATACCAATGAATGCAGGAACAGCTGATGAACTCTGTACATCTCTGACTACTAAAAACCCACACTCCGACAGGGTTATACCCATAGTCTCAACTGAAAGCTCGAGATAGCCAAGGTAAGGGATATCTAACCCATTTGCAGCGGTAATTTTGAGCCAACCAGATGTAGAAAGCATGTCTTCGGCTACACCTGCTAAATGCTCTCTGAAGAACTGTTCTGTAATCGTACTGACCTGACTTCCGGTATCAAGCAAACATGAAACATTGACTCCGCAAATCTTCAAGTCAACCACAGGACACCTCCCCACAGCATTTTGGAGTAGACGGTCACGATCAGAGTTAAACTGAGTTGAGCCAATGGTCTGCCCTCGCATCGCCTGGCTCACAGCGACCGAGGGTGCGCATTTCCCAGAGGTGTGGAGGATACTGTATCCTCCTTGACTGTCTGTTTGAGCTTTCTAACGCAGTTTTTGACTATGTGCCCCACCTCATTACACTTGAAGCAGATGGGGTGGCCATCATCTGTAAATCTGGGCTGCATTTTAGACTTGGGGCGACTCACAGCTTCTGCATTAGTACAATGAAGAGTCAATTTCTGAACCGCTTGAGTTAGTTCACCTATGGCCTTCCTTGCTCTGCCACTACCTTTAAGACTTCTTAAAGCGTGACAGAGCTTTTATCAGACGTACCGATAGCCTCACAACAGGCTTCTGCAGACTCAGAGGTTACATGATGGTGAAGGGCTATTTTGCTAACATGCAATTTGGGGTCTTCGAGAGACCACATGATCGCTTCGTCTCGTACCTCAATCAAGGTCGCTTGGGGCTTATCCCTCACGAACTTACGAAGTTCTCTTCTAAGGGCAGCATCTTTAACCCCCTCAAAAAACTGATCTCTAATGGCAGAATTCACATTTGCAATGGCATCTGGGGACTGCTTCACGACTGAGTTCAAGATCTGCGACAAAGAGTGAGAGTACATACGCAGGTCTTCACCTTCTAATTGCTTACAAGTATAGAAACTCTGCAGTAACTGGGCAGGACTATGCTTCTCCCCAAAGGCCTCTCTGAGGTAGGTCAAGAGGTCCTCTGTTCGCCAAGGTTCATCCCCCCGTCTTAACCTAACCTCCTCCAAAGCAGCACCCTTTAACAAAGAAAGAACAAAGTCTGCTTGATCTTCGGGGGTCTGGTTTCTAACAAGTAACACTCTTTCCACCTCTTCGATGAACTCATCCACATTTCTACCATCTTTGCTGAATTCCCCACTAAAAGACTGAATGTGTCTTTCCCTTGGCACGTAGATATAGGACCTACTGGACTCTCGATTTAGGCTCAGTCACAGGCAGCGACACCTCGTCCAGCGATCCGGTTCCTTGGCCACACAACTCAGCCGACGTCTTCACACTGGACACCCACCGCGCCGGTAATCGCCTCCTCTCCACATTCCTGCAACTCACCACTACCGTATTTTGAGAAAAAAAAAATCAAAAATGCCTAGGAGCTCCCAACAGTCAGATACCCCACTTCTGGTACCAAAATGTGGCCGGGTGTAAGGAATAAAGCACACCCAGGCAAAACTATGTTCTATTTTTGGGGTTTAATCTGACTGCTGTTTACAAACAAGTATTACAGCTGTCGATGGGAGAAAAAGGGTCAACAAGAAATAAAAGAAACAAAACAACAGGTTTTGGGACAAAAAGGTTCCTATGAGTTTTACAAAAATTAAATCTAGTTCCTACACCTGTGGCTGAATGCAGAATCAGCACACAGAAAATCTCGGTGAAACAAAACAAAACAAAAAAACTGTTACACACGCAAACAAAATGAAGCACAATAAAACAAAATACGGTAGTGGCTGCACATGGAAGATGAAAACACATTAGATTAGTTAGCCACTTTACATCCATATCAGAAAGTTACCATCAATTATCAGAAACGTATATTACACACTTGTACAATCATCATACATATTTTCCTTACAAAGCTATAAAAAAAAAACATATTATAAAGAAAGGAACATACGGCAGTAATATCTTTTACCTGAACTAAACTTACATATCCAAATGCTCGCTAGCATTCACCAAGAGGTTCACTCGCCATGTGCACACCCGATCCACTGCATCTATTAACATTTACCATCCAACGTACACTTAGACAGAGCAATATAAGCCACAGGTAACATATACGGATGTATATAAACACATACAAAGGATATTTACCCGGAATTACACTTATGCACATAACATCAGATCGCGATGACACGCANCGGATGTATATAAACACATACAAAGGATATTTACCCGGAATTACACTTATGCACATAACATCAGATCGCGATGACACGCAACACACACGGAGCTTCTTCTCTACAAGAGCGTACCACATGTGGTCTCTCGGAGCTACGCATGCGCACAAAGAGCCAACGCACCGCACCGCTTGAACGGGAGAGAAATCTCTTAAAGGGCCGTACACATTTATTTCACCACACAACAGAAAGGTTTAATTCTTACCCCCTGGCCACAGAATGATTATGTTAGATATTGACTAAGACAACAAATACTGAATGTGTTTATGATGAAAACGTGTATGTGCAAGCGATTTAACGCTTTTATCATCTCTGGAGTCGTATGTGTTTTAAACACCTCGAAACAACACATGTAACGCGAGCGATGCTGGCTCCGCCTTCACACAGTGACGCTGTATCGGGGAGGGGACGTGGCCAGCTCGAAGTGCATTTTCAAGTCCAGATTGAATTTTGCATACATTTTTCATTTTTCATTTATGGAAAATAACATGAATTTTCATTTTGCTACAGTTTTGCTTGACTATCTTAAACATATATAATCAATCCGGGGAATGCGTTTTCATTTTCATTTTGCAACTTAAAGCGCATTAAAAATATCCATTTAAATAACTAGTGTAGGAACTGATAAATGTAATTTATGTAATTGACATTTTATTTTCATTTTGCACTTAATGTTATATGGAGGACGAAACCTGCAAAAACAATAAATAAATAAATGCGGAATTAAATACATAAATTTGTGGATAAATACACATATTGCTATTAAAATATGTATACAAATAATTTAATGTTTCTTGAGATAAACAAATAATGTAAATAAATAAAATAAATGGTCGGAGAAATGAAAAAACTCAACTCAAATTTTTTTTTAACAAAATGCTAAATTAATATAAATAATAACCATTTCCCCTTAATCGTTTATTTACTTTTCCTTGGCGCAACAGGCTAATAAGAGGGTGTTGATCATGCATCAGTAGGCGGGTCTTGCGCGTTTGACTGCGCATGAGTATTAACTTAGGTTCAATGAATGCGTATGCTTTTTTTTAGAGTAAATGCATGTTTACACGAATTAGGTCAGTTAACAGCTACGCATGACATGGCTTTAGATCCTGTTGTAGTCAGAAAAGAACAGTAGCTAGAACAGGTTGCTCCACTCATAAGACATGCAAGTGTCATTGTGTGTCTGGGCGTCTGTATGTCATCTGTCTGTACATGTTGTAAGCTTTGGTTGTCTGTTTATATCGTCCTGTCGTGTATTCAGAACAATTTCATGCTTTAGATTTCATGCTTCTTGGCAACATCTAGCCTGAAGTTAATGTGAGTAGTATATATGCGGGTCATAGTGTCAAAATGATTGACAGGTATGATTGATGGGGTCATTGACCTTTGCGGAGGGGGGGTTGGGGGTGTTGAATTACTTCCGGACCACCCACGTTGCGAGGGGGCCTCCCCCTTTGCGTTAACCTTTGACCGTCTCCGCCCCTTAGTGTGGTACCGCCCACGTCGCGGTGAACTTTTGCCCTTTGGCAGTATCTGTCCACGTTGTGAGTGATTGTCCACATCTCAAGTTGAACTTTTGTCCCATATGTTTACCGAACATTTTTCTCCTTTTTCCGGCGATCATGTTTGGACATGTTTTTGGACATGTTTTTATGAGGTTGACACGTATCTTATGCGTGAATAAATAAAGCAACGTGTGATTAAATAAAGAAATGATTAATTAAATACATGAATAAAGCAACGAATAAGTAAATAAAGCGGCGAATAAATAAATAAAGAATTGCTTATATAAGTGATTAAATAAATAATGAATAAGTAAATACATGAACAAAGCAACGAATAAGTAAGTAAATAAACGAATGAATAAGTAACGCATTCAATATATAATTATATATATAGTGGATGTGATAAAGCTGTGGTAAAACTTATGTTGGAGGAAAGACCGCATTCCTGACATTATACAGAGAAACCTCTTGTTTCAGACAGCTCTGTCCCCACATGACAGCTGTAAATCACATGAAGCAATGCATGACGAATCGAGCTGTGGGGCTCCTGTGTGTTGCTAGAGTGTCCAATGCAAACTATAATCTCGCTATATCTCTAACTAATCAGAAAACAACTTTCCACTAGCATTCTAAACATATCCGCTTTATTCATCATTACCTGTTTTGTTTAAAACTTAAACCATTCTCACACGTGTCTAATTGTACAGGGGCAACCATGAAAATGGCTTGACCAAATAAATGTTTGTATGTGTGCACAAGTGTTGAGCGGTTACCTTCCAGCGTTCATGAAAAATGAAAAAAAATCTGAGTATCCATTCTTCAAACTGTGTCTACAACACTGTATAATTAAAGCGCATGTTTTTCCTAACTGCATGGAGCGGTGTCTTTAAATGGTGTCCATGATGTTCCCCCTATCCTGACTGTTTTCCTTCTGTCTGAGAAGATGCCAGTGCGTCCACCAACCAACCAAGGGTGAAGGAAAAAAAAAACATCTTTATTGCTGGTGTTCATAGCATCACAGCAGGCAGTTGGGTGATTCCTTAAAACACATAAAGCAGATTTTGATTGAACAGCAAGAATCCTTAAATTGAATGTACGTCATGTTCATTTCATGAATGTTTTTTTATATCATGCCTCCAGGTTGTATCATAAAATAAGTCTGCATAAGGTTTTCAACATATTTTTTCTGTTTTTTTTTAGATTAAAAATAAAAGTGATTCTATCAAAGGTATACCTTATAACATAATTGTTTATATGATTCTAAACTGATATTCTTTAGAACATTTAGAACAGTCAAGTCTCACACATCCTGTTATTAAGAGTTGTCTTTGCACATCTGTTTTAGTGGTTAGTGTTAAACTGTGGCAACCCCTTAACACCTAGACACTATTCTAAGATTTACTGACATATAGAGCAGACTCTGAGTTCTTTTCAGCCTCAAACCTCTTTTATTAATTTGTGTTGGACATCTGATTGTGTAGCAAGGAAACTCAAGAAGTAGACATTCCATCCTACAGTAAGTGTTTCTGTTTACTTTTAGTTTAAACAAGGTTTTAATTGTTTTTGTTGTTAAACAGTTTGCTTCAGATCCAAACTTTACACGCACAAAGTATACGTTGAATCACCTTTTCTTCATTTTATCCTCACCATTTTCTTATGTTTTGTTTTTGAGTGTCTAATGAATATACTAGGCTATATTTTCTTACACAAAGCAACTGAGCAATAGAGGTCTTCACTGCAAGGATATGAAGTAAATAGCTTTATATATATTTTTTTCATACTCAGATCAGACAGGTTGCGTGTTGGATTGTGTACTACAGGTAAGTGGTAAAATGTAGTTAAATTTAGGAAACTTATCCTTAACATATTACATTTGGATTTTACATCCAAAATCTACTTCTTCTTAATTTTCCCATTGTATTACCTATCTATTATTTTTGTTATTCGTGTATGTGATATTTATTCTTGTACATTGTCACCAGTTTTTCACAAAATGTGTATTCAGGCCCTGTGAGTTGAATATACTGTAAGGCTGATACGGTGTAGTTTACAGTATAGGTGTATTTTTACTAAACACAGCATTTAGGTTATCTCTTCCTTGAAAAAGAAAGTGAAGTTGATCTGGCATAAAACCCGTCATACATACATGGAATAGTTGATTAGATTTTAAATCGTCAATTGTTTCCTGAAACAGGCCCATACCAGTGTTTATGATTCAGACATAATGTGTCTCCAACAACTCAATCAGAACATTGGTATGGCATTTCGGTGATGGATGTTATATAAATGGTGCATTTAACGCTGGATTTAGAGATCCTTTGAAACTGATAGATGGCGCGGTCCCAGTGCTAAAAGATGCCTGACATGAACTGCACGCGGTAAGTCAAACTAAGTCATAAATCTGTGTTTTNTTCTCACTAGACCGTGCACCTGCATGATGGCTCGCCCAACAATGCACCTGTGCTGCTGATGTTTAAATAAAACTCACGTGCCAGATATCATCCTGCTGTGCATTTTTAATTTGACAATGAGTGCCTGTAACAACTCAGCCAGTAGGAACACAGTAGGCCAATATTAACCCTTTGGAGAAGTTGACAATTTAAGCTTATCAGTCATATGCTTCATTGACTCAACATATTGTCCATGCACTGAAGGCAGCCACGTGTTAAAGTACTCCAGCAATGTCCAACATGCCGCACCAGTAGTCTTACATGTACATACAAGGATAGAGGCGCAAGAAAAATGAGGTAGAAACTATAACTGTAATTTATGGTGAGAATAAAACAATAGGAAAATAGAAAAATCACAGGACCCCTTTAATGATAATGTGTGTGAGGGATGATGTCATCACTAGGCAGTGGTATAAGGTCAACCACAGAGGTGACAGAATTGAGAAAGCAGTGAATGCAAGATCATTTTGTGTCCCAATCCAGTTACCATCATTGGTTTTCTCAGCACGCCCAACACGTGCAAGATGTCCACACATGCCTGGTAACACAAGACCACTGCTCTAATTCTGAAGAGTTTCTCCAACAAAGAATCATACTATGGTAGTTAAGCAGCAAGTTAAGCAGGGTACACACCAAACCATTACCAATTACTGCAGACGAAAAGAAGGCTGATATATTTGTGCACTGGAATGAGAAATGCAAAAAATGTGAATTCTGTGCATTCCCCCTTGACTTCGTTGTTTGCTTTCTTCATCACTTTAATTTTTCTTCTCGTGCACTGGTTTACTAAGCCAAAAAGCCAATCAGAATGATCTGAATCCCAGACAAGCTCTGCCGCTTATTCGACATGCTGAATCAGCAAAAAAAATGCTAATGGAGACTATAGACGACGTTTAAAACCAGATGTTGACTTGGTGTGTACCGGCCCTTACAGTACGTCATTGCTCAGATAACGCAACCCTGGATGTTATTGAACTTTTATACTAATGCGAGAATGTTATCAAAACACAGTCCACAGTTATCAAAACCAAAATGCTTTTTACCCAGCTCTCTGCTACTGTTTGTGTGGACAAACAGTAGCAGAGAGCTGGGTAAAAAGCATTTTGGTTTTGGCTCATCATGTCATTTTTTTAATTCAAGTAATCTTATTTTTACTCAAACAACATACACAGATCTCTGCTACAAATGGACACTTAAAATGTGTTTTTAGAACCTATTGTTCACACACTGAAAGTGACGAGTGCAAATGCTACAACTTACCCCATGAGTTAGTTGTAGCACTTGCTAGAAAATTATTTTTGAACACAATTATTTAATACTATTTAATACTGTTCATGGAGAGAAAAAACAGCAGAAGCACAGATCCAGTCCCCACACGATTTTTCGGAGATTTTTTGTGATTTCTGCGGCCAAAAATGCTCAATTTTGCAGTGGCTTTATTCAAATTTTGCCATAAAAATGGTCTATTATTACAAAATAATTGTGTTTTTACACCTTCTATGTACATAAACTTGCTGTTGGACACTCCATAAACCAAAGTAGGACCTTAAAAATCCCTAGTTATGTACTCTTTAAGTTTAAGGCCCGCCCAAGAGGCCATTTTGAATCCATGTTTCGTTTCATGCCACTTCATGTTTATGGTTGTGGAAATGTCTCTGCAGTAACGTTTATGAGTTTATGCCATGAACCTCGCATACTTTTAAGAAATCAGCGTTTAGTTGATTGTGATGAATGTTTATTGACACCGAAATAAACATGACAGCTTTCTTAATAGATCATATGGCTTTGTTGTTTCCAGGTGTGTTGTTTAAGAATTTTTTTTATTTTACATCACACACACATTAGTGAGGCTGACTTGATTCAAAGCCACTAGCCTGCGACCTTTAGCCAAAAAAGCGTAACGGATAATGCTAATGCCTTCAGCGGAACGTATGAAAGTTTTTTTTTAAATAGATGGCAATGGATGTTGTTAGCTAATTTCAAGTGTTACAGACCCTTCTATCTCCCTTCTATAGTATCTCTGACTTTTGGAGCAGGTTTTGACGGAAGCATGTGCGATGTGATGACGTCACATGGTGCGTCTTCGGCCAAATTATGCGGAAAATCTGTGACAAGAGTTGGTGCATGAGGTGTTGTGGGTGTGTACCTCCAGGGATCTTCATATAAATACCCATTTGTGACCTACCTAATCAGATCCAGGACAGAGTCTATTCAATGTAAATTGCACTGTGTGGAGAAAGGGAATTTTGGTTAGGGTATTTAAGGGAAGCTGATTTTAGAGGGGTTTTGGCAACTTTTCAAGTACTTTTTTAACTAGTCAAACTGGTTTTAGTTGATCAGGCTGGAAGACCAGGTGATACCAGCTGATACCAGATTAAACCAGCCAACCGGCTTGACTAGGCCGGCCAAGTGTTGAGTCAGCTGGTTAAGTCTGTTATTGTTGACTGTGGAAAGAAAGTAGCTCACAGTATTAGTTGTATTAAAGGAATAATTCACTTCAAAATTTGCCCCCATTGACTTTCCATAGTAGTTTTTATTCCTACTATGGAAAGTCAATGGGGGCAAATTTTGCAGTGAGCAACTCCTTTAAGAGCTTTATATGTTTAGCACATATATGTTTAGTTTAGATATAATCCTGTATGATCATTTAGCCTAATTATCCTCATTAGCCACCTAGGCATATGTATTTATGAGCAGTGATCTTTTATTTTGTATATTCCCTTTACCAGTTTTAGCAGCAATTTACCAGTAAGTAGTAAGGTTCTTGTAAATAGTAAAGTGTAGAAGCCATGTGTTTGTTGGATTTATTACCATTTGTATTACCATAATTTAACTACAAACATACTGTAAACTATAGCTAGTATAATGAACTATGTTCATGAACTATGTTCATTATATGTTTAGTTGCTGTGGATTTACTAAAGATTATGTCATGGCTCTGCTTCATTTAGTCATGTTTTTCTTGGTCCTGTAGCAGAGTCATGACAAAGCCTTTGGTTATGTGTGGAGAGAAACATATTGTTGTCCTTTTGACAATAATATACGTTCTCTCCAGTGTCTTGTCATTTGCCCCACTCCTCTCGTTTCCTTGTTATCTTTCCCTGAGTGTTTTATTACCCACACCTGCCCTGTGTCATTATCCCTCGTTTGTCTCTCCCTATAAATACCCTCTTGTTTCTTTGTCTTGTGTTCGTGGATTACGTCGTGTATGCATGTGTATGGTTTCGTCGAGTGCCTTTCGTCTGCCATGTCCGCTGTGTTCCTGTTGTCTGTGAAAACCCCTGTCAAGTTGAGTTTAGTAAGTCTTTAGTTTAGCTTTTGTCCAGTGATGTTTATTTTAGTTTAGTCTTAGTTAGTCTACGTCCTGTCTGCTTCCTGTTATCTTGTTTTCTTGTTTATATCCCCATCGTGGGTGTTTGCTTTGTCTTTTTGTCTTGTGAATAAAGTGTTTTTGGTTAACCCCTTCACTGCTGCCTGCAATTGGGTTCTCTTCTTTCACGCCTCATTTCATGACAGAATCCACGAACCAAATAAGGAACCCAGCAGGCAAGATGGACCGGGACCAGGCGTCCCTTCGGTCCCGTGAGGCCCACCTATTGTTCGGGCTTCGCCAGGGGGGCTATGGTACGAAGGAGTTCGCCGAGGCGTTCATGGTGGTGGCGAGGGAGACAGATTTCGGAGACGCCGAATTACAGGTGATCTTCGATGGCTGCCTCACACACCGTCTGACGCCTCGGGAGAGGAGGATGCTGAGACCCCTAAGGTTTGCTGATGTGGTCCGGTATGTAGTCAACCGGGACGAGCCCGGACGGGAGGTCCCAGCCCGGGCATCGGCTTCATTGGCCATCGTCCCGGAAGACTGCACACTGGCCACTGTCACCTTGGGGGACTCTGCGCCTTCCTCCACTAGCTCCGCAACTCTTGGTCCTCCTACCTCCTACTACTCTCCA
>NC_079905.1:19667692-19692672 GCF_024868665.1 Triplophysa rosa | reverse complement strand
AACGTAGAAGAGAAGTGGTCCTCCTCGGTCTTCCCCATTATGTTAGAGAGCAGCCCTCTAAGTTCTTAAAAAATTGTGAGGTATGTGAATTTCTCATTGCCTTTACTTGTTTACACAAACATACTCTAAAGCTCTAAACTCTGATTTGCGTATTACAGCAATGCTGGCAAATTTCTATTTTGAGTTTAATATGCAGTTATTTGCTTGTCTTCAAAAAGTGAAATGTGCCTTTTGCCGCTGCTGCAGTTCCTCGGACTCAGATAATCGCCGCCTTTGACCTTAAAATGATAGTTCACCCCCCAAAAAATCTAATTTCCTGTTTATTTACTCACCCCCAGGCCATCCAAAATGTAGGTGACATTTTCCTTGAGCAGAACAATTAAAGAGAATTTTAGGAAAATCCGTAGCCCACTGTGCTTCATATAATGGATGTAAATGGCTGTGAACATTTTGGGGTGAACTATCCCTTTAACCTCAACTCAAGCCCCAGCTGGCTCTCTTTGGCCCAATGTATTCGGTGGAGATATATGAAGATATAAGAACACTACATACACTCCTACTCGAGCGATATTGCATTTATACAACAGTTCGATGGCACAAGACGGAGTGTAGATAAATCAGAAAGAACATCGGAGTGTCTTAAAAACCCTCGGGTTTTTAAAGGAAATGGGGAACTACTTCCTTCCGCCAGGATTCCAAGACCATTATAACAGTTAAACAACCTCCGCTACTCATTCCAAACCATCACTTCTTTTACATTTGCTATGTGCTGCTTCAGTTAAGTTATTAGTGAAAAATAACAAGACAGGACATGTGTTTGAATGAAACTCACTTGAGACTTACTTGTGACTTGCAAAGCAATGACTTGGTCCCACCTCTGTGATTAGGAATTTTTGCTTAAGAATAAAAAATAACTGACCAATGCTTGTGCATGTTTGTTCTCTGTTTTCTCTGACTAGCCACTCGATGAAGATGATGTCGTAAAAGGCATGGATGTTGGACTCTTGATAGTCTCTGAGGAAAATCCCGGAGACCTTCTGCCAAAGGAAATAATTGATGTGGCAATTGTTCTGGAGGAGCAGATTGTCATTGATGATTTAAAGGATGTCTCCCAAGGCTTTGCTCATCATATGGGTCTTCTCTATGTACTAAATATCAGTTACCCAAAGGAGCTGAAATACACGTTTGAGGTTGTGCAAAAAGTCATCATGAAGATTGGTGGGGACACTTGTTCTTCAAGAGTTCATGCGGTGCGGAAGAAACTGCTACTTAAGAATCAGTAAGAACTGTGCTTTGCTTTTTCTTGTAGTTGACATGTAAATTCCCATCTTCATCGAGTTTGTATGTGCATTGCATTCTTAATTTCACATACATATTTTCCATATTTTTACACTACAGCTGTAAATGCTCTTATCCCTATGAGTCTGTTTGGACTCTGACAATCTGTTGAGCTATGGTTTGTGTGTTTGTCAATTTGGTTCACTGTACATAGTACATTCAGCCTGCAGTTCATCTTATGCAGAATATTGTAAATAAAACCAGCAG
Source organism: Triplophysa rosa (assembly GCF_024868665.1). Classification (NCBI taxonomy): domain Eukaryota; kingdom Metazoa; phylum Chordata; class Actinopteri; order Cypriniformes; family Nemacheilidae; genus Triplophysa; species Triplophysa rosa. Next base: position 19,691,127 of record NC_079905.1, on the reverse strand, counting down.
TACACAATTATCCTCATCTTAAGAGCCTTAAGAAAACCCAGATGTAAATGTTTTAGATTACAAATTTATAAAACAAGTTGTTACAGAAATGAACTGTTAAATCTTTTTGCTTGGTTTTAAGTGGACAGAAAAAATATAGTTTCTCCTGTTTGTATTTTTTAAGAAACAACATGTATCTGGATCAGTTCCGATACTTAACTGCTTCCAATGTATATGAACTTCAGTAAGGTTGAAGATTATTTTGCAATCCTATTCTTATACACACACACACAGTGACAACCAGCACTTCGCCAAATGTTTAAATAACATTCTTTCAATTCAATTTGGTTTTGATGACATTGATTTTAGTAAAGTATAGTTAATAATAAATGGTTGAATGTGTAAAGTTTGTGCCTTTGTTTTTGAAGGTGTTATATGCTATATCATCAGTCATGTCAGAAAAACTATGCTTTTGTTATGTCACCTTTGAATTATTTGTTGACTTTAGAACTCAAAATTTAAACGTCAAGCCGGGGTCAAACTTTTTAGATCGTTTGTAATAACTAAATTATTTTTGTTAGTGACACAACTAAACACAGTAATTAAGGTATAACAAATATCTTTAGTTGTTTGAACAAGCTATTAGTTTGGATCAACTAACAACAGTGTTAAGGTAACAAATATCATTAAGTTGTTTTGAACAAGCTGATTACGTTTGGATCAAACTACAACCAAGTTGTTACGTTAACTAAAATTATATTTAGTTGTTTCAAACAAGCTCATTAATTGGATCAACTAAACACATCATTGTTAAGGTAACAAATTATCTTTAGATTGTTGAAAGCAAGCTAGCTAGTTGGGATTAATGATGTGTCGTCATTGTTGTTATACCTAATATTTTTAAGGTTGAAGAGTAACTCAAAATTTTAAGGCACCAGAGGTACTGATATGTTGTTTTATGTTGAACCAACAAAGTCTCTTTTTTTACCACGTGCAAGTTACATCAACATAAATATGCCATACAATCTGTGGTTCTATGAATGACAATAAAATGAATGTTTATCGTGTAAACAAATGTGAGGTTCAGTCGATTAAAGGCTTCTCAGTTTTACATTGAAATGAAATGTGAAGAGAGAGCACTTTTGTGAAATGTAGCTTTTTCACTTTACGTCAACGATTTGTTTACTGGGTTTTGCAAACATAAACATGCATAATCTCCATCTGCAGTGTCACAGGGAGGTGTGCGTACTTTATTTATGCTTTAAACCAGCTTTTCGAAGGTTTATATGCATATGCACTTATCTAAAAAAACACAGAACAACAACAAATAATTGCACGTGAACACACAAGTGCTCACATTACATAAGTCACATCTGCATTTTTTTGGGCAGCACATGGCTGTATTTGCAAATAAAAACAAGTGTTTGTCTACTTGTTTCTTAGTGTGGCTATACGCCGAGTTCATTCTGTAATATGTCTTATCAAATGCAATACTGGCCTGGTGTTCAGAGACATCGAATGTTCCAGGAAAAACAGATTTTTCCCCCAAGGGCAGTGTAATTGCCACCCAATTTTGAAGCGTGTTGCTTTCCGAGCGAGAATCTTTCTGTCTGTCTACGTTATAAAAAAAAGCAGAACAGATCCTGTAAATAGAGTTGCTGATGGGGGTTTCGGTAATTGTGATATTCTCTGAAATGCAGGTATGGGGCAAAAAAGGTGAGAAAACCTTTTTGAAGGATAAAGAAGTCCAACTGGGCATCGTTCTGGCATTTTCTTAGTCTAGCGGACAACTTGTAGTGTGTTTCTCCGCCCCACTGGATAAACGCCTAATGACTTCTCAAACACGATCCGGCACAACATCACAAATCTCACTCTACTTATCTCAGTCTGACATCATTCAGAAACCTGACAGTCTGAATCTGTTACTGCACGTCCTGAAAACCAGAGGAGGCATTTACACAACAGTTTTTGACCAAAAAGTAAACCTTTTATGCTTTTTTGGCCAGTCATTTACATGAAAATAGTTTTGGAGGCCAGGTTTGGAAACTGCACTATAAACATTTTCTATGGGCTTGGTAAATATCACAAAAATAAACTTAATAAAATCCTTAGAAATCATTTAACTTATTTTTTAGTGGGACATATTAAAAATGGATTAAAAACCCAGTTAAATTCTCTAAAATTTACAAATATTATTTAAGTTTATTTAATGAAAAAATATTTAATTAACAGATTATATTTTTGATATACATTTCATATATTTGGTGAATTCTAATATAAATATTTGAGTTACTCAGAATTACTTACATTTTTTAACAGTATATTTCATTGATTTCACAGCTTTAAAAAATATATATATTTTGTACATTGTTTCACGTTAAATCATAGTTTTTGTGTGTGTAAACTAAAAACATGAATTTGCAAAAGTGGTTACAACAATTGTGTCAATTTGTATTTGTTTTCATTTTCATTTTTTATTTTTATTTGTTTATAAAAAAAAATTCTCATTAATTATCCTGTGTCACTTAAATGGAAATAAATTTCACTTTGAAAGAAGTTTTAAGTTGGCTTACTGGCATGTAATCACTCAAAATATACTTTTTAATAACAACATACACTTTAAGACAATGTTTTAGAACACTTGAGTGATGTTTCTCATTCTCTTTAAAAGGGTTTGATTCCAAAGTGTATACTTAAAAGTCTGAAAAGAGTTTCGCAGACGTAAATATAAATATAAACTTTTTCATTACAAATGAAAATATCTTTGATATGAATGACTTTGACTGAATAAGCCAATAAGAGCACAAATGGATGGGAACTACTTGAATATTGTTATAAAACTTCAAGAAGCGCTTGAAAAATGCCAAGAGAACACTTCAGAAATTCTAGGCAAAAGGTGAATACACTGAAGATGCTAAAATATAAGTTTTACTGCTTTCTATTTTTTCTGAAATGTGCAAAAAATATGAACAAAAAGTAAGTGTTTTAAAACTTTTGATCGGTTGTATATGCTGTGTATATTCTTGTATATATTAAATCAATCAATAAATAAGTGGTCTAAATATATATATAAAAAATAAATGTATTCTGTGGGAGTTTTAGCATCATCATAAAATGTTCATTCAATCAGAAAGCCTGCCAGTCTATGTATTTATGTTGTGTGTGTCATTCACCAATGAGATACTGTCATGTTGTCTCGCTGGTGAATGTGACACTCATCTTTCATGACACTTTGCACACTTTTCTCTGTCTGTGCATGTTCATGTGGTTTAGAAGAGGCGTGGCTTTGGAGGTTTAGAAGAGGCGTGGCTTTGGAGAGAGCTCTAAAAGGAAGGCGGGGTCTTTTCACTTTTATAAATTCGAAGCTAGCTTGCTATTGCTAGCTGCTAATTTCCTTTCTGTATTTAGAAAACTGATGGGACAAGCCAAGTTCAAAACTATCTTAAAATATAAATACACACTGAAAATCACAGGTTATTAGAATAGAGATGGCTACTTTTGCTCAACAAAGGAATCCCATCCTAGAAGAGTTTGAACTATATATGCCGGGAAAATATGATAAAAAAAGGGAGAGAAGGGGGGGGGTGATTTTCTCCTTGCTTTGGGAAAACTGTGATATTCATAAATAGTGTATTTTAGGGTAGGTAGGCAGGGCCGGACTGACCAGTAGGACATTCTGTCAAAGTCCAGAACGGCCATCCCACCAATGGCCTACGGCCGTGACTGGGGGTGCAAATGGCCATCTGGAGTATCGGAACTTTTCCTGGTGGGCCGCTAATGTATGGGGCCGGATTGTACGCTTAGGCCGGACAGACGGACGTTATTACCGTTTGCGAATAATGGAGGCTGTTTTGAAGTGTTTTGATATTATTTTTGGTGCTGGGTCATTTTAGCCGGGAGACCGTTTGTTTATTTATCATGAAAACTATACATTTGAGACCCGCGATTGCGGTGATCTTCTGGCCGGTTTGCGGGTCCTACATGCTGACATGTACGGTCATATATCACTAAACACCATACAACTATAGGCTATACAAACTATACGCAAAGCCATCACGTCCGGGAAATAAGTCTGTAAATTTGAGTAAAATCAAGTTACGTAACGTTACGTGTCTAACCAAATTCACAGAAGGCTCCAACTAAGTCAACTACGCAGTGGGCGTTTACTTCCAAGTCTTCTATGAGGCCCGCCCTTAAAAACCGAGCGTTTCTCCAGCCGGCCTCAAAACCAGGGTAGAAAATAGCCTATTACTTATTGATTTTGATGTTTTCGAATGTAAAATGAGTAGACATCAGACAATAGTATAAAACAATAAAAACGGCCACTTCAGTGCACCTTTAACATTTCAGGTTGTATTAATTAACAGTTTGCATATATTTCATAATCTATCAAAAAGTCTCCTCCATAAAATCTAAATATTCCATGGGAGCCGTTCAATCACATAATCTAACAGTTTGATTAATTGAGTATGGGTGTCAAAGCCTGCAGATGTGGAGCTGGAATAGGTCAGAGTGAATCTGCGTGGTGCGGGAGAGATCCCATCTTAAATTGTCACCGTGGCCTTGTCTATGCCAATTGAAGACTTAAGCCGGGGATAAAGGAAGTGTGCGCACGCATGTATCAAAGAACCGGACAAATACAGCCACGACGTTCGCATTCCAAATGAGTCTGCATTTGATGACGTATAGTTCATATATGTTTCTTTTTTGAACCATATGCTTTGCATTTCAATGACCCTTTTGCCAGATAGAACACAACGAACTGATGACAGTCGGCTCTTGATTTGACTGGCCACCGTTGAGCCTTAAAAATGTATGGGGGTCTTTCGTACGTGCGGCCTGTGTTTACATTTACAAAACACAGATTAAAATCTCATCAAAGTGATCTGAAGTAAAACAATGTTTATGGGTTTAATTAGGTATGCGTAGAGTAACATCAGGGTAAAAACAGATGCAAGTGTGCGCTGATATTACTCCCAACAGATTAATTAAATCAAACACTGCACTCCAGATAATCTCACTAATAAGACCCTTTGACNGTGTGCTATCTGGGTGTGCTTGAATTAAATTCCGCAGCCATGCTGCGCGCTATGGATAAGGATTTTTTAAGCCCCTCCTTTCTGTATTGAACCAAGAAGTCTTTCAGAGAACTGATCAGCAAAATAGCTGTGTCCAAAGACACATCTGCTGCTTGTAGTGCCTTGCTTACATGTGTAATTTCAGCCAAAATATCATACCAAATGATCAGACAGACTAGAAATTCCATGCGCACAATTTCTTCAGAGAGTGATTTAGCCTCTGATGCAATTTTACCATCTTTAGCTACTTTTTCAAGCTTTTCCAAAGCATCAAGAGCTCCCCCAAGCTGAAAGCGTAAGGCTTTAACAGAATCCAGCTTTGCCTCCCACCTCGTGTCACTCAGTGGCTTCAATGTAATTTCAATAAATTCTTTTAGAATATCCCATCTTTTGACTGATGAGGAGAAGATTGTGTACAATCTCTGAAGAGTGCCAAAGAAAGTCAAACATTCTCTGTTTGAGGATGCTGCATCACATAAAAGCAGATTAAGGCTGTGGCTACAACAAGGAATGAATAATGCCTCAGGGTTTTTTTCTAGAATTAATGCTTGGACACCTTTTTGAATCCCTCTCATGTTGGAGCCATTGTCATAGCTCTGCCCACGACAATTAACTAACTCTAGACCTAAATTCTTTTCAATTACTTCAATCAGTGTCTCTGCTAAGCCTTGACCAGTTGTGTCCTTTACAGCAGTAAAGCCAACAAATGATTCCTGTACACTTGCTTTTTTACTTTCATCTGTGTGAATATATCGTATTATAACAGAGGCCTGCTCTTGTTTTGAAATGTCAGGAGTGCAGTCAAATTCAACAGCAAAATATTTTGCTGCTTTGATGCGTGCACAGATTTTGCTGACAATGCAATCAGATATAGACTGCAAAAACTCATTCTGTGTACACCATGACAGGTATGATGTTGTTTTTTTGGAAGCTGTTTCTCTTACATGGTCTGCCATTGTGACATCATAACGTGCTAGCAGCTCAATTAGGCCAAGGAAATTGCCATTTTTAGGGTTCCCTAATTGTTCTCTCTTCCCTCTCAGTGGCAAGTTTCTTTCGGCTAAAAAAAGAATGCAGTCAATTACTCTAGTCAAAACACTTTTCCAGCGTGACTTTTCTGCAGCTATCACCTTTTGCAGTTCACTGTCTATTGTTTTTCCTAATTGCAAGCGTGTTGCCAATTCTTTCCACAAAAGGTAAGCATCTATATGATTGTTACTTGTTTCATGATGCTGTAGTGTTTTTGAGAGACACTGCCAGTTGTTGTATCCCAAAACAAGCCGCTTGTCACAAGCTTTGACTCCACCAAATAATTTACATGCAAAGCAATACACTTTATTTGCTTTCTTGGAATACAACAACCAGTCTCGCTCAATTCTCTCCCCATTTAACAATAAAAGATAACAATAGGCCTTAGAAAAGCGCCTGTTACTCTTCTCTGATCTAGGGTATGGCCCATCAGGACATTTCAAAGGCCCTCTCTCAGTCATTTTTTGCCTTAAAGCATCACAGATTTGATGGGGTGCAGGCCAGTCTGATGGGTCCTCTGAGTAAGGTCTTTCCTCCTCTACACCTTTTTCTACATCCTCTGCTACATCCTCAGAGAAACTTCTCTGACAAATAGGAACTTATTGATTAAACTGTCCTTTTCTGTAAATATATGTAATTATCTCTGTTAATTTGGTCTCTCTTGGTTCTTTAAATCATTTGTAACTGGTAAATATGCACTTTGATTCAGGCTTGTTTGTATTCATACATTGAAATGAATTATGACTCATGCGAATTCAAACCTGGCATATTTGGTACCTAAATGTTTGTCTTTTGATTTCCTCCTTGTTCATAATATTGTGTGACCTAGAACACTTTATACTCCTTATGTAATAATCTGGACTGGTAGTTTGTAAAGTTTGCTAGGAGATCATAAAGATGCAAGTTAGCTGGTGAGTGGGGAAATTGAACCTTCCCCTGCTCAATGTGATTGGTTGATTCAAACTCTGTAGGGGATGCCCTTTCATGAAGTTAAATATCGACCGAAGGACAAAGGATCATTCGTTAGTTAAGTTTTAACTTCCTCAAGTTCTTCCTCACCCTGAAAAGCATCTTGGACCTTTCCTCGGCTCCTCCTTGGAGGTGGGTACTTCTCTTATCTGGACTCACAGGGCTGCTAGCCTGAAATTTGTCTTCCGCAGGACAAACTTTCTGAACAACATCGGAACTTACTTTCCACGGGCTTGATGTTTGCTTTGCACACTGAGGAAATGCAAGTATTTACATTTATTTTAGCCACGATAAGTCGAGCTACTTTTCAAGCTTTGAACATGAGTTTTACAGTGTTCAGAAATCTTAACTGCCAGTGCCCTATGCTTCTTTTCTTCTCTCTCTCACTTACTCTCTTCATTCTCCGCCTCCCTAGCGCTTCATTGTTTTCATGTATTGTTTGTTTTATGCCGATTGTCATTTGTTTACCATGTAGAGAGAGTTTAATAAACAACCATATATATATTCTGTGATGGGTTTTCTGTATCATGCTCAGCATCAGGGGCGCAAAAATGGGGTATGCAGTATATGCAGTGCATAGGGGCGCCGGCCGCACCAGGGGGCGCCATTGTGCAAAATTATTCTTTAAAGTTTTGTTTAATGAAACGTTATACTTTTTTTTTTTTTAAAAACGACACAAGTAATTATATAAAACGTTTGAATTTTACATTTGTATAGCATTTAAATAGAGTTCCAAAATATATTTTATTTAATCGAGTTATTCAACCGCTCACTCTGTGACAGTCACACATGACATGACCATGGATCAAGCAAGGAAACCGTCTGGCGCGCAGAACAGAAAACGAAAAAGAGAAAACGAAAAACAAGTAATTAAAATGAGGACTACAATATCTAAGTGGATGAACGTTAATTGGTATGTTTAATATATAATTTTTTATCTCTGTAAATCTTTGTAATTTACTCTGTATTTAACGCTGCCTGAAAGAGCAGAGAGATTAACGGTAATATCAGTTCACCTCCACACATCTAACGTTGTGACTTATAAAATAAAAAATATTTAACGTTACATTTGGTAACTTAGAGTCTGAGAAGGTTGTTAAAAACGCGTCTTAGGACGCAGCCTTCAAAATGAGACACAGCTAGCTAACGTTAGCTTGTGTCTGAGGCGTTTTTAACTGCGCAAACCGATCGACATATAACGTCAATAAGTTTCGCAAGAGCCATTCTTAAAAACTGCCCTTAATTCACACTTATTTTGAGATGTTCAACGCATGAATTCAAACGCACACCTACTAAGGTAATGCTAGAAATAAATTATTATTGAATTATTCACAAGTCATTGACCTGCCTGCTTGGTGTGATGGGGGTCGTAACAAACTTGTTGTGGACACTCCATAAATCAATAGTAGGCCCTTAAAATGACAAAGTTGTGTCTTCTTAAGAATTTTTCATTGGAAGCCGATTTTTCCAGCTTCTGTTTCTATTGAAAATAGGAGTACAGACGGTTAAATTAGTAATTTACTGTTTAACAAATGAAATCGTTCTTTTTCTTTGTACACTGTTGTTAATAAAAAATGCATGTCTTAAAGGCATGATTTATCATATGTTTTAGTTGTTAATGGTTTAATAAAGCTTAACAAACTTTTAAGTGTAAACGGTGTTAAACATTTTTTATATTAGTGTTTACTACTCTTCCATAGTACTATACAGTATATGCAAGTAGTTTCATACTGAAACTCAGCATTGTAGTATGTATAACTCTAAGATAATGGTTTGTTTGCTCAGCCATGAAGATGGAGAGGACAGCAACAAGATGGTGGATCATGTTAGGGCAGGTGAAGAGAACAGGTAGGAGTGGGCAACACACAATATTGTGATTAAAATATAAAATTATATAAAATTTGCAGATTAGAGTATTGTAGAGTATTTCAGATTAAAGGTTCATACGTTTGCGAAAGGTCCTGATGCGTCTGCCCATGAAGATAAACAGCACACAGACAAAGAGTACAGAGCAGTTGAAAAGAACAGGTAAGACTGGTTACACGGTGACAGGACCGAATGATTTTAGGGATAAGTGTATTGTAGACTTTGGTATTGATTTGTCTTTCAAAAATCAAGTTCATGGAAATGTGTAGAGCCACATCTTCAGAATGGAGAGGAAATGACAGGAAAATGTAGAGATGCATCAGAGGATGCAGCAGAGGATGCAGCAGAGGATGTTGGAGAGAACACAGCAGAGGATGTAGGAGAGAACACAGCAGAGGATGTTGAAGAGAACATAGCAGAGGATGTAGGAGAGAACGCAGCANGATTGGATGTTGTGCCGACAGACACACACAAGATGCACATAAACACAGGAGGATAGAGCGGTCCACTCAACATACTTTTTAATCTTTGGGTTTTGGGGAAAGTAGCAAGTCTTTTCAAGTCAAAAGGCTCAAGTCCAAGTGAAGTCACGAGTTACTGATGTTAAAGTCCAAGTCGAGTTGCAAGTCTCTTTACATTTTGTCAAGTCGAGTCAAAAGTCATCAAATTCATGACTCGGTCCAGTCAGTGACTCGAGTCAACTGTAACCAGAGATGATCTTTGGATTCACCGATCAGAAATGTTGTTATGGTCATTCTTAAATGCCTGAGCTAAAGTCGTCAAAGTATTTCTGTAATTGCCTCTTAGAACTGTCACGACTGTGTTTCCCAAACAGCAGGCATCCACAAAAGCACCGCATTTATTGTGTTTCGTAATCGTCTGCTTGCCCAAGTATTATTCTATATGAAAATCATTATATTCAGTGGCTTCTCTTACTTTTCTTACTGATATTTAGTGGCAGTTTTGTTAGGAAGTGACGGTTGACTATTTGGATGGAAACGGTGCTTATTCGAAACATGTTTTATGCGATATTCCAATTTTGCGCATAAGCTAAATTCGCAACTTTGGATGGAAACCCGGCCTATGACTTTTAGCCACTTTTAGCTATTATGTTCACTTTTAGTGAATGTATAGCTCTTTTTTTTTAACTTACTTGATGTTTGTGTTGAATGGTTTTCCCACCCTATGTTACATAAATTGTCTGTAATTAAATATTTTTATCATTCAGTTCTGTTTTTATCCTTTTAACTCGAATTTTCAGTATTTTCCAGTTGAGCAGCAAAAAATGTAAGTATTATATTTATTATGATATTTTCATTATTATGTTATTTGTTATATTTGCACATGTAAAATACTCATTGACAATGGAAAATCTGAATAAAGTGGATTATTACAGTTGTTGCTATAAATAGCCTATTGTACTCCTTAACCATAGACCAAAGACAGTGACTATCCAGGCGATTGTAATATTTTGTTTATTGTTACATTTGTAAACCAATTTGTGATGTGCTAAATGATTAATTTAATGTTTTATGAGACGTTATCTAAATCCCTCTTTTTGGTCTCCATGTCTTATTCGCAGGGGCAACCAAGGCCAACAGACTCCAGCCCACCCTGAATGCTCATCCTTGCACTGCCTGGGACACCTAAGGCCAACAGGCGCAGCTCCTGTTCTCTTTTTGCCATAAATACATATCTACTTTAGACAATGCAAAATTGTGAAATGTACTATAGAAATATTTTTAACTTTGACTACATGGATCCTCACACCACCTGGTAATAGCAGGAAACCCATTTGTGAGAGAACAGCATTGTTTTCTCTAGCTCGTAAGGATTTGCTTTTTGGCAAATTACATTACTTTACCATGGGTGTAGGCCTTGCTATGAGAGACTACTTTTTTGCTGGACTTTTTTACAATTGTACATTTGTACAAAGTACAATATTCTTTGAAGATATTTAATTGGCAATTTTTAGATAGTTTCATTTAACAATCACAAAATTAATTATCAGTGATTATGATTGTGGTAATGTTCAATATTGACAATTCTGTAAATATTTATTCAATGTAAATTGTTGTTGTTTATCAATAAACTGTTGTATTTGATTTAGTATTTCTGCTTATTAAAATATTGTGAATAGCAAATATAAACTGTGAAATGGAGCCTTGAAGCACCCAAGATGGTTCCAGACCATTTTAATAAAAGGGATCCCCAAGAAGCCTTGGAGGGTTCCTCAGAGAACCGCCCTTCATTAAGCGGTGCCTTGAGTTTCCCCTGAGGGTTCTGCCGGCGTGGCAATGTGAAGAACCCAAATGGTTCCTCAGACTTTATTTTTACAGTTATACGTGTTCAACATTCAAGACGTAATTTGTCATGGTTCTGCCCCACCTTGTCTTGCTTTTCTTGACCTAGTGGCAGAACCATGATAGAACCTCTTGTTTTATGTGGAGAGAGTCATTTTGACCCTGTCGGCCTTCGATACTCTCTCCGGTCCTTGTCAGTGTTCCCGCCCTTTTGTATCCCTCGTTTTGACTGTTCATTAGTTCATGCCCCACACCTGTTCCGCTTTGATTTGTCCCTTTATTTAATGCCCCTGTGTTCTCTGTCTTGTGTCGGTTCATTGTACTCTGTCGTGTTTCGTGTGGGTGAGGTCTTGTCCTGTTAAGTGTAGCCTAGTCTTTTGTTGTATGTAATAGATGTTATTTCTAGTTTAGTGTAGTAAGTCCTTGTTCTTGTTATATGTCATGTTTACAGTTTATTTTACCCCCACGTGGGTCTTTGTTTTGTATGTTTTGTTATTTATTAAAGTCTAGTTTACCCCTTACCCTGTCTGCACTTGGGTCCTCTCTTTCCGTGTCTCATCATCCTCCGATCAGTGACAGAATGATCAGCCAATTTTGGACCCAGCAGACAGAGGGATCTCAGCGGGAGGGGTCGATGCCGCCAGACTCCTCTTCCAGGGTTGATCCGCCGGACTCCCTTCAAGGGTAGAGGCCGCGGGCTCCAGTCCAGAGTCGGGACCGCCGGACTCCCTTCCGGGGTCGAGACTGCCGGAACCCCAGTCCAGGATCGAGACCGCCAGGGCCTTCCTTCCAGGGTTGAGGTCGTCGGATTCCCCTCCAGGGTTGAGGCCGCTGGTGTCCTGTTCCCGCTGCAGATCCCTGCCGGCCTCCCAGCTGGTGCCCAGGCCTGTCGAGTCGACTCTGTTTGTGGGTGTTTTGTCCTTGTTTGCTGCCCAGCTGCCAGAGAGCGCTGCCCAGCCGTCGGAGATGCTGCCCAGCTGCCAGAGAGCGCTGCCCAGCCGCCGACATCCTGTGTCCTGTCGTGTCGACTATCCAGGTCTGCCCAGCCGGTGATAGCGGCCTCCCAGCTGGCCATCCAGCCGGCGCCACGTGTTGTCCAGCCGGCCATCCAGCCGGCGCCTGTCCAGTCAGCCTGGCCGTCGAGCCGGCGCCATGTCCAGTCCAGCCGGCCTCAGCCGGCGCCACTGTTGTCCAGCCGGCACCGCCAGCGCGTCCAGCAGCCGCCGTCGAGCCGGCGCCATGTCCTGTCCAGCCGGCCATCCAGCGCCATGTACGTCGAGCGGCGTCACGGGTATGTCCTGTCCAGCCGGCCTTCCCCAGACCGTCTGCGGCCATCGTCCCCAGTACTGTCCAGCCGGCCGTCAGCGGCGCCATGTCACTGTACCCGTCGACGCTCTTCCGCGGCCCGCCTCACGTCAAGGGCCTTAAGCCTTGCGCTCGCACAGTACTGTCAGCATACGGCCATCGCACGCCGGCCGAACTTTGACGCCAGGGCTCTGGATGTCGCTCACAGCATGTATGTCACCGTATCCAGCCCAGGCTCACGCTTCCAGCCGGCGCCATGTGTTGTCCAGCCGGCCATCCAGCCAGGCGCCATGTACTGTCCAGCCGGCCATTCCAGCAGCGTCACATGTACTGTCCAGCCGGCCATCCAGCCAGCGCCATGTATGTCTCAGCCGGCCATTCCAGCCGGCGCCATGTGTATAGCCGGCCTTCCAGCCGGCGCCATGTACTGTCCAGCCGGCCATCCAGCGGCGCCTGTTTGTCCAGCCGGCCTTGCCGCCATGTCTGTCCAGCGGCCTTCCAGTCCGGCGCCATGTCTTTGTTTGGACTTTTTTTTCCTATGTATCACGTTTTTGGTCGTGTTTTGTATAGTTATGTTTTTTGTCACAGTCTGTCTAGTCTTCGTTTGTTCCTTGAGGAGCATCAGGATGCTGCTGCTTAAGGAGGGGCTTCTGTCATGGTTCTGCCCCACCTTGTCTTGCTTTTCTTGACCTAGTGGCAGAACCATGATAGAACCTCTTGTTTTATGTGGAGAGAGTCATTTTGACCCTGTCGGCCTTCGATACTCTCTCCGGTCCTTGTCTGTGTTCCCGCCCTTTTGTATCCCTCGTTTTGACTGTTCATTAGTTCATGCCCCACACCTGTTCCCCTTTGATTTGTCCCTTTATTTAATGCCCCTGTGTTCTCTGTCTTGTGTCGGTTCATTGTACTCTGTCGTGTTTCGTGTGGGTGAGTTCTTGTCATGTTAAGTGTAGCCTAGTCTTTTGTTGTATGTAATAGATGTTATTTCTAGTTTAGTGTAGTAATTTCTTGTTATATGTCATGTTTACAGTTTATTTTACCCCCACGTGGGTCTTTGTTTTGTATGTTTTGTTATTTATTAAAAGTCTAGTTTACTCCTTACCCTGTCTGCACTTGGGTCCTCTGTCTGTGTATCCGTGTCTCTCATCCCCGATTCGTGACAGTTCATAGAGGGTGCAAACTATTCTGGTTGGTTGTGAGAAATGCATGAACTGTTTCATTATTTTAATATTCATAACAAATAGAAGTAATCTATCTTAATCTTGCATATCCTCACATTGGAAATGACATTTTGAGGGTATTAAATGCAACATAATGCAATCTGTTTCCTTAGGATGTAAAACATTGTTAAATAACAGACAGACAAAGCAGTCAATTGCCTTCTGTTTCAGACACGCAAGAGGTAATTCTGTCTTTTTTGAGGAGAATTGACCCAAGGGTGTTAATAATTAGAAGCAAGACAGCTAGACTCCGGGCTATTTGTTTAGTCCAAGAGCAGCCATAACCTCTGTCTATCATTCATCACCTGCATCCCTCTATTTGCATCAGAGTTATAGTTTTGATTTTAGTTTTATTCATATTTTAAATTAGCTTTTATTTTTAGATTTTTAGTTTTTGTGTTAATTTTAGTTCAAGTTTTAGCAATTTTGGTATATACTTTTGTCATTCTATAATTTATTGGTTTGTTTTTAATGTTGCTATATAAGATTAATACATTTTACTGCTTTAAACTTACTTAAGTTTATTTTTGAGGCAACATTTCAATATTTCCTTGAGTTAAGTTTTTCCCAAATTTTTTTGGTCAATATTTTATTTGATTTCAATGAACATGAACGTTTTCAAAGTTTTATTTTTAGTAAACTAAAATAACCTTAATTTGCATATTCTATTAGAATACTAATTGCCTAATGGTTAGAGAGTCGGACTCGTGACCAGAAGGTTGCCGGTTCGATTCCCAGGGCCGGCGGGTAACGACTGAGGTGCCCTTGAGCAAGGCACCTTACCCCTACTTGCTCCCCGGGCGCTGCAGTGATAGCTGCCCACTGCTCCGGGGGTACGTGTGTTCACCACTTGCTGTGCGTGTGTTCACTACTCTCTGGATGGGTTAAATGCTGAGGTCACATTTCAGGTATGGGTCACCATATCTGACTAATAGGTCACTTTCACTTTCATTAATGCCATGTTGCTGAATTACATAGGATTAAAATATCTGTTGTGTAATTATTTAGGTACTTTGTTTATACATGTGGCAGTGGAACGAGGAGAACTTCCATGCTATTTGCTATTTTTTGGCTTGCTTGACTTAAAGGTGGGGTGGTTGATTTGGAAAGGTGATAATTTTAGCCTCCTAGCACTGAAATTATAATCCCATCCTCTATGCGATTCGCAATCAAAAATCACAGCGTTCGGGCCGGAACATTTTAATTGGGCAAACGTTTTTTGGTCCTACGCCTTTCACAGACAATATATAATTATACAAATATTATTTGACCACTATACTTCTTGATTGCAATCAGGATGTTAAGAGATTTCCAACCAACATGACAAAAAAATTCTGGACAGGATCACCCATCCTGCATTTAAAGGCGCAGTTCTTGATTAACAGTGGCCACTAGCGTTGTATTATAGATTTGCCACGAATCGCTCAGTTCAAACACGACGGTGGCCACCACAGTACAAAAAGATGTCGTTCTCATGTTGACGCAGGGAAGAGATTTTGCGGGCATTAGAAGGACTGTAGAAAGAGCCATGTCTTATGTATTACATAAAATAAAAGGTTTGTGGATTTTAAGTTTAAAAAGAAGGATAAAAGTCAGGCAGGAGCTAGGACCTGTGTTAATATTATAAAGACTTTCCAGCAGAGACACGTTAGGACTAAGGCTTTTAGCAGATATGTACTCACAGATATCTATGGAGATACTTTCCAGCAGAGAGACGTTGGAGAGAAAGATCGTCTAAAAATCATCCCGAGGAGGTTGCTTTGATTCGGATCAGCATGTGAGTAACATACTAACATACCAAGATATGCTGTTGTTGTAATGTTAGCTGTGTGACGGAGAAGTTTTGAGCGTCATTGTTTATCTGGAACCGCTTTAATATTGTACTCGTTCAGATAACGTTACTTAAGAGAGAGAGAGCGAGGGCGCATATTACTCTTTTACTCAATGATGAATAAACTTTCAGTTAATCTGCGAGTCACATGCTTTCCGCACCGGAGAGCACGATCCGTACGTATCACGGATCATCCCGCGATCCGTTTCACCACGATACCGCAGCGGAGAGGAAGAGGAAACGCGTGTTATAGAGTTGTTTGTCCGTTTAGGGCTGCTGTACAAAACATGGCGGCGAATTCAATGTATGTAGGCCCGCTCTGTATGTAGATGTAAACAGTTTATTCTAAGGTATTACAAACTTAATGGTTCATTACGTAAGGTCTTTATACACCTCTGAAGAAATAGTTTTGTATATTATATTGCATTTCCGTCAATAGATCATCCTATTAAATGCCGTATTGTTCCTTTAAGACACTTTTCTAAATAGTAAAATATTGTAAAGTTGCAATATGTATTGTTAATGTATTTGGTACACTTTAAAGGTGCAGTGAACTAGGACCACAATTTTAACCTGAGCTTTTGTTATATAAGAGGGAATCGTATTCAAGCGAACATCCTGTAAGTGTCAGAACTGAAAACACCCTTGTCACTGAAATAACAACTGTTATTGACACGAGGCTCAGTGAACGGCAGGTTCTGGAATGCACCTATCTATGACATAGACAGGTTGAACACCGCTTCCACAGAAGAATATCAACGCCTACTTCTCGATCCCTGCCCACTGTTTCGCGCATGACAGTACTGAACACAAGCTGCATGGAATCAGATAGAGCGAGTGTAACCATCATACCGTTAAAGATCGCAAAATAATGTGCAGTGCCTGGTTGTGGAAGAACACAGTCACTGCATAACCTTCCTTCGGATTCCGACTGTAGGAATGCGTGGTTGAAGTTCATTTTTAAAAACGTTCCAGCTCACGTGGGGAAAACATTGAGCGTTTGTTTGCTTCATTTCAACGCGGATTCCTTGAACAAGTCTTTGCGGAGAGACTAAAATTAAAAAGCAGTGCTGTGCCGTCAATATTGGATCCGATAGGAATGGTTCAGCAATCTTATGTGAGTAAAACATTTTTGTACTATGCGTCACTATTGCTTTGTTAGAGATCGCTTGATATGCCCTTATAGTATTACCTGGTGACCTCTAGTCATTTGTAATAATTGTAATCGGCATCTCTGTGATTTGGCGGGCTCATATATCATTTTTCAAGGTTTTATCCACCGTTTGCGAATAATGGAGGCTGTTTTGAAGTGTTTTGATATTATTTCTGGTGCTGGGTCATTTTGGCCGGGAGTCTACCGTTTGTTTATTTATCATGAAAACTATAACATTTCAGACCCGCGATCGCGGTGATCTTCTGTCCGGTTCGCGGGTCTTAAATGCTGACATGTACGGTCATATATCACTAAACACAATACAACTACAGGCTATACAAACTATACGCAAAGCCTTGCCATCACATCCAGGAAATAAGTCCGTAAATTTGAGTAAAATCATGTTACGTAACGTTACGTGTCTAACCAAATCCAAGGCTCCAACTAAGTCAGCTACGCAAGCTGCTATCCAATCATAGCAGTGGGCGTTTACTTCCAAGTCTTCTATGCGGCCCGCCCTTAAAAACCGAGCGTTTCTCCAGCCGGCCTCAAAACCATGGAAGAAAATAGCCTATTACTTGTTGATTTTGATGTTTTCGAATGTAAAAACCACACAAACGTCATAAGTAGACATCAGACAGTTCGCTGCACCTTTAAAACCATGGATCTACAACATAGACCAGGCAAGGTTCATTTGTCTCAAAAACAGCCTCAACTCAAGACACACATTGTAGAGTATAAAAGCATTGTACAAATCCAGAAGTGAGATTTAATCCAGCCTTTATAGCTGTGCCCAGACCAGCTGCATCACCAGACAAGCCCATCCGTGAGTACAGCAAATGTCCATCACAAGATCTACTGTATCTTCCCACTATTACAGACATCTACTCTGAGAGGTGTAAAGAACAGCAATAAAAGATACCTCTCACCTGTCCCACAGTATGTTTACAAGGCCATCTGGAAGATGCTAGTGAGCATCCTTGCCGAATCAAGATTTCTTTGATGCGCTGTAATAATTTTAAGGGAAGATGACACTTCACTTCAAAGCAGGACTATTGAACTAATGGTGTTCAGCTGGTGGATTTCTAACTTATTATTATCTATATTTTTATACTCATTATATTTACTATTGGTTGTTGTATTTTGTCTCTTATATGTATTCTTTGTTATTCACAGTCTAGATAACGTCTGTTGGCATTGGTGTAATCTAAATATGTTGTTGTCAATACCTTGTTTCACATCTGTTGCACATTTGTGGACAAACTACACTTCAAACCATAAAACGCACACAGACACATTTTGAGAATTTAACAAACGAAAGGTTTTAGCAAACTGTGAGAAGTGAGAGATACTGGCGGCTAATTTGGATGAAGCCATGGTAATACATTGTAAATATGCAGGGAAGTGCTTTTGGGAAAACTTATATTAATTAAACTGTTAACTGTTAAGCCCGATAACACTATCTTAACTCTTTTAAAAGTCTGCTGTTAATACGGCTACAAGCTGTGAATAAAAAAAACACATTGTGTTATCGGGGTCCTGGCATGCGGCAGAGAGTAGATGATAGATACAAAAAACTCACACAGGCTGCGAGAACTCCGGAGGCTCATCGTTGACATTGGCCATACGGAGACGTACGGTGGCTGTACCTGTGCGGGGCACCTCGCCCTTATCCACTGCCATCACTACAAACTCATACAGATGGTTAAGTCTCTCGTAATCCAAAGGGCCTGCTGGGAATATGGTGCCATGGGCCGAAATAATGAAATCTGGATTTAGAGTGTAGTACGTGATATCGGCGTTCTGTTCCGAATCGCAATCACTGGCTGAAACTGTAAGAAAGGACAAAGAGAGAGAAAGAGGTGGGTGTTAATACCAAGTAGTCGCACTATACTGTAGATAGGTATAGCTAATAAGATCAATCTTTATTTGAGCTTCTCTGTGTAAATAGCACGGGCATATGCGGTTGTCAAACGAATGACTAGATTGGTTATACATGATTGGCAATCAAAAGATCCAAAGCCGTGAGTCTTATTGAATCTGACAACTACAGTAGAATGCAAAGTCATTTAATAAGCTGTGAACCGGTTTCAGATGAAGGTCAGAGGAAGTAGTGCATACATAGTAGATGTTTTTAAAACCCACTTGCTAGTGCCTACAACCAAATCTAATGGATTAAAAAGTGAGATAAACATTTCTCAAGATTTTCTGCAGTTTGGGGAGAGGAAAACGATTTCTGCTGAATTGTATGTTCTAAGTTTTAAGCCAGAATCACATTAAAGCCAGAATGAATCAGGTTTTTATGGAGGTTATAAAAGAGTTATTTAAAAGATGAGCAGAGGGGGAAAATAAGAAAAAAACAATGGCATCTGGCATTTTGCTAATTGGGACAATGCAATAAATATTATTTATTTGTTCAAATTGAACTAATTAGAAGCTGTCAAATTGTAATCTAGGAAAGAGCACAAAAAGTGCTCAGAAGTAAGCAGCTTGTTGGGTCTTTTATTCAAGGCATTAGCTTATCTTATTTACTCGCCCTCTTGTCATTTCAAACCTTTATGACTTTCTTTCTTCTGCAAAACACAAAAGAAGATATTTTGAATGTTGGTAACCGAACATCAGCGTTACCCATTGACTTGCTTTTGTTTTGTGTCGGTACATCAATGGGTACCGCTGTTGTTTGTTACCAACATACTTGAAAATATCTTCTTTTGTGTTCAGCAGAAGAAAGAAAGTCATACAGGTTTAAAATGACAAGAGGGTGAGTAAACGATGACAGAATTTCCATTTTTGGATGAGACATTGACTGAGTCCTAATCTATCAAAAATAGATATTAAAGTGTACTTTCAATGATAAAACCTAACAAACATTACATTATAAATGTCCACAAAATATCCACATCCTTAGGAGTTAGTCCTGCTTCTGTTGATATTAATAGTTCTAACTGGAACAAGCAGGATATTTCATGCTCGGCAGCTATAATTGTTATGAAGACTACAGAGCGGGTGCGCAGATGCTGGTTGGCGTGCACCTGCTAATCACAGCTAGCACATCTGCTGTACACCTCGCCGCATCACCTTTTCCATTCTGCCAAGAGTCTTTGTGTTAAACCCTTAAAATGTCTGCCAATTCACCACACCAGCAGCTTTCTCATGATGGCTTCCTAGCATTTGTTTGTTTTGTTCTCCCATGTTTGGCATTGTTTCTACACATGCAGTTGGTCTGTCCCCAACAGTTGTTGATTTGTCCATCACTTTTTTTCTATGATAGTTTTATACTTGCTGTGGTTGTCTAACATTTAATGAGAATATAAAAGCTCCTTTTATCAGCTGAGGGCATGTGTTTTCCATTCTGTCTCGCAAGTGCACTCTCAGGAGTTAGTACATAGACTCCAGATTGAATGTGCAATTTTGAGACTTGAAAGGGCACATTAGAGAAGGTGTGCTTCAAAGGTGGTGTTAAACAGAATGGTAGATCCAGACAAAAACGTTCCTGTTGTCTTGTTGTTTACGCGTGTGTGTGAAAAACTTTTCAGCACACGAGCCCCAATATAACAGTGCCAGTGACTCGAGACCCCCACTATCCTCCGAGGTGGTTTAAGTATTCAAATGTTGCGTGCAACTGTGCACTTATTAGGTCTATCCAAACACACGCATAATGACAACACAAAAGAACACAGTCTAACATAATATTATTTTATAGTAATTTATTCATTACTTTACGTTTTGTTTTACATAAACCATGAACTATTACTAGATGGTCAAATTTCATCAAACTGATTCGAGTGCTGATGGATGTGCCTCTTTTCGTACCTGAGGTTGTTGGCCTTTCTGACTGCGGCGCTTTTCCGCCCTCCTCCGCTGGCCTCCCTGCGTTGTCTTTGGTCAATATTAACCAACGTTTCATTTCGACAAATAAAAATATCCTAAACTTATGGGAATGTTTAACGTGGTGCTGTAAATTGACTTGCCGCACCTAATGCGTTAATGTGGCGTAATCACCTCAGGGGGAAAAATCGAGGGGATGGAATTATTTATTTGTATGGTTTTATTTCCAACTTAACTAATACTAATATTTGTATATTTTGTTACACTTATTGATAAAATACGCTATTTCTGATTAAAAAATGTTTTCTGGAAATCATCTTGCGACCTCGCCCTCACGGCCTTGCGACCCCCCCAGGGGTTCACGACCCCTACTTTGGGAACCCCTGGTCTAGTGTAGCCTCAGTTTCAGACGACACAAACACACAATTCGTTCAGTGCAACCTGCGCACATAACTACACGATGTGTCAATATGGCACTTGATTTGGCTTTACACAGTTTATTATCAGTCTGACAGGTTTTTTTATAAGGTGCCAGAAAGATAATAAGTGCTTTTGTAATCACGTCTTTGATTATCACATACTTATTGCACATCTTAACTACACCTTTATCTATTCACATTTTTACAGTGGCCTTTTATCGTGGTATTATTTATGTGGCCATTATTGGCCATACTAGTGTTTATGTGAGATCTCCTTCAAATTTAGATCCACGTTGTTTTGATCCGACAGCATCCATCCAATCAAATTGCAGGACAACCAATTAAGAAGAACTGTCAAACAACGCGCCAGTTGGCAAAAATGATACCAAAGATAGTTTCGTTCGGGTATAAAAACTATGAGGTGGTCAACAAAAAACGAATTGCAATATGCAAAACATGCAGGTTGAAGATTACAGACGGAGATGCAACAACTTCTAACTTCGTTCGACATTTGAAGTTGCACAAAGAACGGTAAGTTTTGAATGACGCTAGCTTATCGGCTAAGTAACTTTGCTAGCTGCATAGTTAAATCAATGAGACTGTAAACTCACTGTTAACGTTACATTGCAAACACGTTAATCTGTGTCCACTGCGGGTTCACTCCCTTACTCATACTTTTGTCATAAAGTGATAGTTTGGGATTTTTGAAGCGGGGTTGTATGAGGAACTTAGTCAGTGTATCACACACAGTAGACGGCGGTCAGCAGCAAAACATAAGCAAACCTAATCAAATGAAGGTCAGGTAAAATATACTTTATATTAAGAATATGTGTACCATTTTAGCTTGCTGTCAGACAAATTTTTCTGTTAAGACTGATATTAATAATATGAGTAATAAAGAGTAGTTTCAAATACAATTCATGTGTGACTATAAGAGATTTTCTGACACCTGTTTAATATGCTTACCTTTTACAGATTTGAAGAATACCAGATGAACAAAAGCATCATAAATGAACCACAGCATTTATGAACATTTGATCAAGCATTTGATCTTTTGCAAATGCAATCCAGTATAGGGCCCTGACATAGAACAAGCACAACCCTGTTCATTGTTATGTTCATGTATTTGTTATCCCCCCACCTTTTCCCCCTCTCTCACGCACACGCACGCACACACACAGACATGCACACACGCACACACACACACAATATGAGATGAGATAAATACAAGACAGGACAGAAACTGCTGTGGCACTTTTTGTGTAAATAATTACATTTGCATTTGTTTTTTGTAAATGTGTTTGAAGAATGTTCTTGCAAAAATTTTGATAAATAAATACAGATCTTAAAAACATACATGATCTGTTCAAATATTATTACTCTGTTGTTAAAGGGACTCGAAAGGACTTGAAACTCAAACTGTAGGACTTGGGACTTGACTTGAGACTTGTCGGTCTTGACTTGGGACTTGACTCGGGACTTGTCTGTCTTGACTTGGGACTTGACTCAGGACTTGAGGGCAAAGACTTGAGACTAACTTGTGACTTGCAATACAATGACTTGGTCCCACCTCTGCTGGTTAGTCAGGTTACGCCATCTCATAGTGCAATTACGTGACCTTTTGTAGGAATTTATTCGGCAAATGCGTTTCCATCTCTCATTATTCGCATTAACCCTTTTTCGCAAAAATGAAAAACCACCTCAAGCGAGCGTAAAAACTTTTTGCGAATTAAGTGTTTTTAATTTGAAATTTGGAATCACTCGTTTCTGATGCGAAACTTCAAAATGCGAATAAAACCAGAGTGATGGAAACCTGCTTATTGTTTGTCATTTAACACTACCCATTTAACGTTAGCCCCACAAGCTTCATCTTAACTTATATTCGTTAGCATCTCGGCTAAAACAAGCGCTGTCTACACTGTGTAAATAAATGGTTTAAACAGCCAAAAGCGGCCATACAATTAGACGTGTCAGAGTATACATTTATATAAATAGTATATAGTTAGTATATTTAAGTTATTTATATATTTTGTAGGGCTGTCAATCGATTAAAATATTTAATCGCGATTGATCGCATGATTGTAATGGGTTAACTCGTGATTAATCGCAACTTAATCGCACATTTTTATCTGTTATAAATGTACCTTAAATGAATACTTTTCAAGTTTTTAATACTCTAATTAACATGGGCATGGACAAATATTGATGCTTTATGCAAATGTATATTGTTTATTATTAGTGAAACCATACTCAACATAGAGCATGAAGACTAGACATGTTTCAAAGGTCATAGATGTTTTTCAAAGAACTTATACATGTCTATTAAACACATGAAAAAAAACTGGAAAAACACAGGTTCCCATTACTTCTTTCTCTGCACTGAGCTATTTACTTACACAAGCATGTTTACATTTTCGCAACTGTGATAGCTCGGTGGAGGCTGTGTGCAATGCAA